>NC_142479.1:52878000-53178500 GCF_049115385.1 Moschus berezovskii
GACTGGCTGTGTGGGAATGGCAGACTCAGATTGGCTTGGTGAGAGTTTGGGGGCTGTTTTAACCTAGAGACTAGCTGCCATTTAGAAGCAGAACACCACCTGGCCTGGGCTCTGGGACCTATCCCCTGGGAGATGGGTGGGGGGAGATGGACATAGTCCATCAGGGAATTCCCATGCACAGGCCACCCATGTCTAGGAAATTCCTCTTTCAGAAGTCAACCATGAAGACACCAAGCCAGAAAGGGAAGCCTGGTGCTCCCTTCTCATCCCCAATTCTGTAGGACAGTAAAGAACAGTGCAGAGAGCCCTGGGAATGGAGGACTTGGCTCAACCCCCAAGCATTGTCACTTACTTGCTATGTGATTTTGGCAGGTCAGTTTACCTCTGGACTGTAGTTTCTTGACCAGTAAATTGTAGGGTTGGTTTAGACCGATGGTTCTCAACCCAGGCTACTTGGTGGTATAATCTGGTGAGCTACAAAAATAAATGAGATTCTGCTTATTCTGGGAGACAGCCTAGACATCAGGATTTAAAAAAAAATCCTTCAATGATTCTAATGCGTAGGCAAGATTGATAACCACTGGTCTATCCAGATTCACAAGTGCATCATGCTTGGGAGTCAAAATTGAGATTCAAATTCCGTAGGACTGGCATAGGGCCTGAAAAACTGCCTTTCTCCCAAGCTCCCTGGCAGTCCTCAGGGATCACATCTTAAGTCAAAGCAAGTCTATCTTTAACATCCAGGAAACCGATTTCAGGCTCCAGCAGCTCAGTCTGTTTCTGTCTGTTGTGTTGGTAGCTAGCAGTAGTTGCATATTTCTACCCATAGACATCATTCTACATTCTTTCTTTTTCCTCCCTCTCACATAAGAATCATCTATGATTCAAATCTCACCATTTGAATTCTGACTATTCTCTCTGGATATGAATCAAACAGGCATCATCTCTTCAAGGGCAGAAAATGAAAGATAAAGCCAGACTGTGGTGTGAGTTCAAGGTGGACCATTTTTATTGGAAGAATGGGGAAAGACTCCGTGTATCAGATATTGAGCCTCCACCTCTGCTGGGCACTCTTCAAGCTTTACACAGTTGTTTCATTTAATCCTCACACCAGCAGTATGGTGAGTACTGATCAGGTCCCCCAGTTTACACTTGAGGAAGCTGAGGCTTAAAGAGAATCAGAGGTTTTTCCAAAAAAGAAGCACATGTGGGACTTTGACTCAATCTCTGTGTTGACTGCTGCTGCTGCTGCTAAGTCACTTCAGTCGTGTCCGACTCTGTGCGACCCCATAGACGGCAGCCCACCAGACTTTGCCGTCTCTGGGATTCTCCAGGCAAGAACACTGGAGTGGGTTGCCATTTCCTTCTCCAATGTGTGAAAGTGAAAAGTGAAAGTGAAGTCGCTCAGTCGTGTCCGACCCTTAGCGACCCCACGGACTGCAGCCTACCAGGCTCCTCCATCCATGGGATTTTCTAGGCAAGAGTACTGGAGTGGCTTGCCATTTGACTACTAGTCCACAAAGTTCATGGGTAGCATTTGAGTGCATCCCAACCAGACACAACTCAACCTAAGCAGATGCAACCAGACTCAACCAGGTTCAGTCAGACCCAATCAGACTCAACCAGACCCAGTTTCTTGGCACCAATTAGTTGTTGGTGAGGAGATGGGTGGGATGGGGTTTGCATGAGTTTAGTTTACTTAAGCAACCCCTATACTCACCTTTTCTAAACACCACTGCTCTCCCATCAGAAAAGGTAGTAGTTTTCCGCCCTGGGCCCGGGCTTCAAGGCCTTTATCTGGCACCTGGGTTCATAGTAATACTTTTTCCTACTTGACTGCCTGTCTCAATATAAATCTCTGCCATGTGCATCTTTTTCTACTTATATCATTTTCTTTTCTCCATGGGAGCAGGCAGTGTGTCCAGCTTTGTGACTGTTTTATCTTTTTTCTTTTTTGTAGGCTTGTCCCTCATGAGGAGCCTAGAGTATTACCCCTCACCTCCAAAGAATGCTGCATAGAAGGCCATCTGAAGCTACCATGATTGTTGCGAATTCTCAGCATCTCAGATTCCACTGGCTTCTCCACCAAAATGGTAGTCAACAGCCCAACCCAACAGTTTTTCCAACTTGACTCAAACTTTCTTGTCTCATTTCCTGATATCGGGGTTGTGGGGCTGGCGTGGGGGTAGGGAGTGAGAAAGCAATCATGGAGGCTTCCTTGTGTCCCCACTAAGGCTTGAGTTCCTGAAGACAGGGGCTTTGTCTTCTCGTTTTTATATCCCCAGAGGAGAATATGGTGCTGGGGAGACAGATGCACACGGATGTCTATCAGATGAGCGAATGAAGGTGACTCAGGGGCATTTTCTGACGCACTGAACAAATGGCGACACTGATGGTTTGTCCTGCTTGGGCCTCAGGCAGGAGTCACTTGGCACAGGTTTCAGCTTGTGAGGTCCCCGGAACCCTGTGGGCACAGTTACTGGGAAACCTTTCATTTTCACCACATCTTCGAAGCTTCTACAGCAGCTCAGGAAGGGGGAGGGTTTCTTAGAGAACACAACCCCTTGATATGCTGGGTGGGTTGTTGAAAACCAACCTGGAGAGCAATCAGAAGAGACCCACTACTCTTTAGGGGGCCCTGGGATTGAAGAATGATGGGGGCCCAGGGAAGGGGGAGACCCCTCTCCTTTTTATCTTCCAGAGAAGGGTTCATCTTACTGTAGTGGGTGTTTCTTAAAATTGGGATGAAAAAGGTGAAGGGTTCAGTTCATACAGAAGAACTTTCCTCTGCAGATAGTTTTTCTCCTGTCACTAAAAAACAGAAAAGGAAGAAAATACAAAGGAAAGAAATCATATATATACCAAGATGCTAACTGTGCTCAACAATCTGAAGAAACTTCGAGAAAGACAAATAGCATATGATACCACTCATATGTGGTTATCAAATGTGGGTACTCATGTGGCTGTCACTCATGTGTGACATCACTTGTAATTGGAATCTAAAAAAACGATGTAAACTAACTCATTTACAGATTTTGAAAACAAACATGTGGGGGAGGGGAAGGATAAATTCAGAGCTTGGAATGAACATACTACTAGATATAAAATAGCTTACCAACAAGGACCTGCTGTGTAGTACAGAGAACTCAATATTCTGTAATAACCTGTATGGGAAAAGAGTCTGAAAAAGAATGAATATATGCATATGCATAACTGAATTACTTTTCTGTACATCTGAAAACTAACACAATTTGTATATCAACTATAATCCAATAAAATTACAAAAAAGAATCTAAACAGACTGTGTTGGTCAATTGGTCCCAGGGGATTGTTTCTATTTATTCAACTTCTGTTCTTCAGTAAGAAAATACTGCCCATCCAGTTCCTTAGGAATTCCTCTTATCTTTTGAATCTTACAAGAAATAAGCCAAGAGAAACCTGTCCCCACTGCTAAGGTGTCTGTTCCAGTGGGAGAAGGTCCAGCATTAGGGGCAGAAAGAATTTAGGAGAGGCCCCCACGAGTTCTGGTGCTGGGGGGCAGGTGGGCGCTGCTCTAGGTATCACGTATTGTTGTAGACTCAAACTTTTTCCTCTGGCTTCCCTAGGAAATGGTTAATCCATTTACACCGTCTCTTCTGAAAGCATCCTTCATCCCAGCGGGATGTAAATGGCAATTGGTGCTATTTATATCTCCATCTTCAAGAAATAGCTGCCTTGCTTACATTTTATTGCCCGAGTTAGTGTTTTTGATTGTGTGGAACCGTGAGGTGGGCCTAGGAGAATGGATTAATTAATCTTGTGTTTAACAAGCATCTTTCTTGAGTGTCTATTGGCTCCCGTGACTTTTATCTGCATGTTGTTGGCTTTTAAACTTTTTTTATTGCTTTGACCTCTATCTTTAACATTAAATTCCTATTTTTAGAAAAAAAGGGGAGGAAGAGAGAGAGAGAGAGAGAGAGAGAGGGAGAAGAAATAGGATGTAAATGATAGAGGGTAGCCTACAGAAATCATTCTCTAACACATATTCAGTGATTCTGTTTCCAGGTGCAGAAGTTGAGGCCATGAGACGGGTTGCGATTTGCCTAAAGTCTCGTAGAAAATCAGTGGCAGAATTCAGACCAGGGCTTTCCCCAAAGGTCCTGGATAGACCCTTGAAGTCACAGCATCATAACTGATTCACATCTTCTTGGGCCTATTGTTCTACGCGGGAGACTGGTCTCCTCATGGGCAGGGATCTTCCACTTCATCCTCCATGCATCCCTGCACCTCCCAGCCTGGTGCTGGTAGAGCCTGGTTGTTCCAGAGGGATGTGAGGAGTTAACCTGAGTGGTTAAATTTGACTTGTGAGACTCAGTGGTAAACAGCATGAAGTGAGGCAGGCGGGCCCCACCCCATCCTCTCCACTCAGCTATGTCTGAAAAAGACTTGGCTCAAACCTCGCCTTATTTAAGAAGACTGTCTAGACCAACTCCGTCTCTGAATTTTGGAGCAATTCCTGTCTGCGTCTCTCATTTAGGCTCCTCTATATCTGGTGGCTTTCACTGGTGAAGAATCTGCCTGCAACGCAGGAGATGAGAGCAGGAGATAAGGATTGAATCCCTGAGTCGGGAAGATCCCTTGGAGAAAGGAAATGGCAACTCACTCCAGTATTCTTGCCTGGAAAATCCCAACCCATGGTGTCTCAAAAGAGTCAGACACGACAGGGCTACTGAACAATAACAAAATATACTGATTTATGTGAGGAGGAGGCAGCATTGGTTCTAAGTGTGGGTTGTGGCTATCAAGCCTCTGTTTAAGCTCCACTCCATCATTTTTAGTCCGGTGATCTCAGGCGACTCCTCTGAGCCTCCGTTTACCTGTGAGATAGCTCTAGTGACAATCCCTCCCTCTCAGGCTCTTTGTAAGGATTAATTGGGACAACCACGTAAAGCGTTCAGTGCCGTACCAGGCACTCAGCACATTTTAGCTATTATTATAAATTTTCACAATGAAATTTTTTGTTTCTCTGCCTTCGCTGAGCATGGTTACCTTACCTGTGAACTGGAGGAAACAATGGGCGATCGTGGTGGATTGTTATGACAACCAAATGAGAGATTATATATGAAAATGCTTTCTAAACTCTTCAGGTTTGGGTGTGAAGTGTGACCGCCCCCAAGATCACACAGCTGGTAAGAGGTGGTGCACTCCTGGAAAAACCACACCCACCCCCAACACACACACACACACACATACCACACCACCGCCAGAAAACATCTAGGTGGTCTGACCCCCAATGACATTCTGGTTCCTTGGTTATTTCAATGGCGAACCAGCTGTGGTGGGATAGAAAAAGGTGATTAACACATGGACTTCACCCTCAGGAAGCTTACAATGCAGCAGGGGGGAGGGGGAGCAGATGTATTCTAAACAAGGCCAAGTGACACAGAAGTCGTAGCAACAGAAAGACAAAGGAGGGGAAGTTTGGGGGTGGGAGGTGGTTTCATGGCAGTCTTGGCTTTGGGGCCAGTCTTTGGTGGATGAGTAGTGTAACATTTGCTCTGGTTGCCAAAACAAACTAGGTTGCATACACAATGGATATTTATTTTCTCACAGTTCTAGAGGCTAGAAGTCCTAGATCAAGGATTTGGCAGGACTGGTTTCTTCTGAGACCTCCCTCCTTGGCTTGCAGATGGATGCCTTCTCGCTGTGTGTTCACCTGCTCATTCCACGGTCTATATCCTAACACCATCTCCTTATAAAGATACTAATCATATTGGATTAGAGCCTACCCAAATGAACTAATTTGACTTTAATTATCTCTTTAAAGGCCCTATCTCCAAATACATTCTCAGGTATTGGAGGTTAAGACTTAATCACATTAACTGGGGTGGCAGGGGGCACACAGCCGATAACAAGTAGGATGTTTTCTATTTTGCATGCGTCTGTGCTAAGTTGCTTCAGTCATGTCCGACTCTTAGACTATGGACTGTAGGCAAACCTTTGCCTATGAGCTGTAGCCCTCCATGGGATTCTCCAGGCAAGAGTACTGGAGTGGGTTGCCATACACTCCTCTATTTTCTAGTTACATTTTTTCAATGATAAAAATTTTCATAAAATGTGAACTGATGAAAACACTAAGAAGGAAAATAAAACCACTAAGAGATGACCATATCTGTGCTATATATTCATATATTAAATATGCTATATATATTATATGCTATATATATATATACACATATATATTAAAAACCTTCTAAAATGGGCTTATACCTTATGGCACCTGTTGTTTTCAAACCTGCAATTTTCACTTGACAAGTATCTGATGAACTTTCCTCCTCATCATTAAATATTCTTCCACAACATCACTTTTAATGGTTGCGTGATGGTCTATCAGAAGGATGAATCCCACAGAGTCAGCCAATGGATAGTGACGTTTTGATTGGCCAAGATTGGGACAGAGACATAGTCTTATGGGAGGAAATGGTATGAGATTCAAGGGCATAGTGATTGGTTACATACACTTGAGCAAACTGAGCCAAAAGAGTTCTCAGAATCAGGTAGAGTATACTTGTAAGAATGTATCTTTTTTTTTTGGTGGGGATACACTGTGGGTGAGAGGGCACTGCCGCTTCTGAGAAGCCCCAGAGGGTCCCAAGAATGAACCAGCTGTACAGCTTATGTCTGACTAATTAGAATCTCAGTTAGGCCTTACAGGGCAACTGAAATTCAATATTTGACTTTACACCATGAGACTGAGCTTGATGAGCACTTATTGTTTTAACTGAGATGATGCTTTTTTATGAGCGATTCTCAGTGACTGGTGATGGTTACCTCCCCCATCCCTCATTCCCCTCTTTTTCTGCCTCACTGTCTGTTCCTGATGAGGAGAAGTCTTTGGTATACAAGGCCAAGAGTCAGGGACTTAGTGATAGAGATGCACTTGTCTTGTTTCATACTGAAGACTCTGAAGGATCTAAAAGGGAAGTTCAAGCTGGACCAGGAGGGCTTCTAGCGAGACAGGAGGTGGGGAGACAAGGCCATCCTTGTGGGTTTTAAATGATCCAAAGGGTGCTTCCGAAGGGGAAAACACACTTGGGTTTCATTTGCTCTTTCGTGCAGGTGGGAGAAGGGGAAACTTGAATGATCTTCTTGTGATTTGATAGAGAAAGCCCATAGGACAGCTGAGGGATGCAGAGATGTCAGTTCCAATGTGATTTCTAAGACAACCCATCCTCAAGTGAGAAAACCAGTCAGACTTACAGATGTCTTTCAGGGCTCTTTTTATGGTTGTCTTTCAGGCAACCATTTCTAAAGCTTTAGGGATCTCAACAGACTCCTTTGTTGACTGAATGTGTCCAGGGACAGATTTGTTCAAATCAAGTCCAGCCTGAAAGAGTAATGAAAAATCATGTGAGTCCACACATCACCCCAGAGAATAAGATTCATATTCTTGTGAAAATCTTCAACCTGACACCTTATAAAATCTGATTCTTTGAAGTATTTTTTGGATATAGAGTGGCACCTCTCCCTCCCCAGCTTCGGGGCAGAGAAACCATTGTCTGGAGTTCCTTCTTAGATACTGGTGTTTTTGATGCTGGCCTGCATCGGGGAGGGGGGTCGGGTAGGTTGGTGACTTCATCAGTTGGCATTACAAAGAAGAAAGCAGACCCGCTGAGCTCAGTTTTACGGGCAGAAATGGGAAAAGGATCAAGAGAATAATACTTATTAATTGTGCCATGCTGAGTGTATATTGCTTTTTATTTGCCATCCTTTGAATTCCCTGTGATTGCAGAAATTGTAAGGCTTTCTTCTGGTGACGGGTGGTATTGACACCCCTCCCTCGTGCCACGGGCGTGAAAAGGGTTATGTAAATGATTGCTACTTTTAGGAGCTAGCAACCCCTCCACGTTAGTGAGGACACAGGAAAAGAAACTCTGGGAAGGATGTAATTCACGTCAAACCTTTTTCAAATCCACATCATGCCAACCCAGTTAAGATAATCTGCTGTAAAAAAGGATTGATCGGTTTGCAACAATTCACCGTGTGATGAAACAGACAGTTCTTGCCCATTTTATGTTTTGTGTTTTTTTTTCTTTTAACGTGAGTCTTTGTTGAGATGGTACTGTTAGGTAGTAAGAACAGGAAAAGGAGTCCAAAATGGCAGTGGCTAAAAGACTTGGAAGGGAAAAGCCCGGGAAAATAGAACAAAGGAAGTTCCTAGAACCAGAGTGAGGACTTAGGGTAAAACAAACAACACTCCCGTCTAACCCAATTTACATAGGGCAGGCCCAAGGGGAGAGAAAAACACATAAAAAGAGGAGCCAAAGCTCTCTCCCTCTCCCACGCTGGGGTGCTCTTCTCTTAGCGTCTTTGTGTCCATATACCCTCACACCTAGAAGATGAATTTTCCTGTTATTATCTAAATAAAATAGAGCTGTAACACTGATTTGTCTAAGAGCCATGACACGGTCTGTCCAAGACCTGAGAGCTGTGACACGCCGAGGGCTTTAATGCCCATCACTCCAAATCTTTGTTGTGATGAGACAGAACCGAGGAGCATACGCTCGCCTGACAGTACTGCACACCTAGCTCTGCAAGGAAACCACATAGGCTGGTCTCAAAGGTGGACACACACCCCCTCATTTGATGCAAGTGAGTTCTGGGTGTCTTTCAGCACCCATCTCCAGTGCCGAGTGAGAGAGTCATGCCACCCAGGAAAGTAGGAAATGCTGCCGAGGAATCCTGGAGGCTGGCAACCCCTCTCAAAATGCCTGTAAAACAGCACTCTGCTGGGAAACAGGTAGCCAGGGAGGCAAGTCATGCACCCGAGGAGGAAGCCTCAGAAGCGCTGAGGAAACCTCAGTGATGCACCGAAGGCCTGATGCCAAGGTGCCCAGGGCAAGCGTGGTCCTCAGGTCATTTCTGCGTCATTCAATTATGAAAAGCTGACTCTATTTAATTCATTTTAATTAAGAGGGCTGGTTCCACCCCTTGGCAGAAGACACTGTCAGTGGATCGAGAGTGAGATCTGGGGACCAGGAAGCAAAAGTGCCTCCTCCCCTGCATCTGTCGCTGATGACTGAAAGGGCACCATGTCACTTCTCTCGTTACGCTTCATCAGCTGCAGTCCGAAGAACGCCAGAGGCAGGGCATTACTGTAGCCTTCAAGTGCTAAAGTCGAGGGGCCTCGGTGCACAAGGAGGAGGTGTGAAGGGAAGGAATGTGTTTACATGACACAAAGGACAGTTTGTCTCATTCCCTGTTGAATGTACATTTCTTGAGGGCAAAGGGTTTTGTGTCTTGTTCACTCAGAACCCATCCTGGCACATCGCCGGAGCTCAGTAAACATTTGCTAAATGAGTGATTCTCAAATGTTGAGCTGAGCTGAAAGTGAACGTGAAGTCGCTCAGTCGTGTCCGACTCTTTGAGACCCCGTGGACTGTAGCCTGCCAGGCTCCTCCGTCCATGGGATTCTCCAGGCAAGAATACTGGAGTGGGTTGCCCTTTCCTTCTCCAGGGCAATCTTCCCGACCCAGGAATCGAACCCAGGTCTCCCGCATTGCAGGCAGACGCTTTAACCTCTGAGCTACCAGGGAAGCTAGTCCTTCCAATGAAGTGGTAGCTTCACCGTGAAACCCTGTGGAGAACAAAAGTGGTGTAAGGTTGGGTGCCTGTCCCAAGGTCATATGCTGCCCTGTAACCCCTTGGTATTCATTCATTCACGGAACATCTGTCTCTTCTGTACCATACTGTGGCTAATAGCCACTGGGGTACAAAGATGAATGTCAGTCAATATTCTTTAATTCCCTCCCTGAGTGGGGCTCCAGGGATACCATGGTGACTCAGGTTGGGACCACATCCTTGGGAGGAGACACAGACCGTGCAAACCGCAGACGGTGAGCGTCTCGCATCACCTGGAAATAGAGGTGCTGGGAAAAGCTTCTCAGAGGTGGGCACGTGTGGGCTGCATCTTGATGGCAGGGTAGGCATTTGTGAGGCTGGGGCGAGACCAGGGGAGTATTCAAGGTAACTGTGTGAAGGTCTGGGATCTCCCAAAGGCAGCCGGAGGCTACCCTCCAGCCATCTTCCTCACTCCCAGCTTCCTCACCACCTAAACCCACTAATAGTGTCTTTTCTTCTTACTAACTCCTTCATCATTCACTCCCAGCCTGGCTCACCCGAGAGCCTGACTCCATAGTAAATGTACAGCACAGATGCAGTTATTATTACTAGTAATTTATATTTATTTATTTAAATTTTTACTTTATATTGGAGTGGAGTTGATTGACAATGTCGTGCCAGTTTCAGATGTACAGTAAAGTGATTCAATTATACATATACATATATCTATTCTTTTTCAGATTCTTTTCCCATACAGGTTATGATATGTGTTATTATTAACCCTAGTAAATGTAGGAACTGTCCCCAGGTCTTGGTGACATTATTGGTGCTGGCATGGCTTGGGGACCGCAACTCCCATTGAGCTGTCCTTGGTTGGTCTGGCTTACTTGGGGACTTGTGTAAGGGAGAAAAGGCTGGCAGGGTTAGAGCATTCTTGGGCTCTCTGTACCCATGACTTCCCACCCAGGCCCACACAGGACCAGTGGATGGTGAGCCTGTCCACATTGTCTGGCATAATGCAGAGATAATGTCAGTGGGGCTGCCGGGATACACTGACAGCACCCACTCTTCATTTGGAAGCATCCAAACTCAGGCTGGAGACCCTCTGAAAGCGTAATAGAGTGGAACATTAGACCTACGGGCCCTTTCACCCCCACAGTTTGTTCTGATCTAGCAGTTCTTCAGGTCTTGAGACTGAAACGTCAGAACCCAGTCACGTGGCTGTGACCAGAAGATGTTCTTAAAATGCCACTTGAAGAATGTTGTTTGGGTACTTTTACATATCAGCTGCTAATCTGTACAGGATTTTCCCCTTCCCAGGGTAAAGTGAAAGAAGAGGAAGTGAAAACAGGAGGGGGAGAATTTTTGTACAGCCTCTCTTGCCTTGCAGACAACAACCGAAAACCCCCTAGGCTTTGAACAGAGCCTTGTACTTTCTATAGCTCATCTGCATCCATGGATTGCCTCCTTTGGTTCTCAGAGCTCCCCCAGGTGGGAGGCAGGATTCTGAGCCACCTGATTTCACTCTCATTTACAGAGAGTAGGTGCTCCTTAGGCAGGAGGCAAGGGCTGGGGACTGGCTATCCTGGTAGTAGTTCTTCAGAGCCATTCTAGAGAGGTGCTTTGGGTTTCTGAGTTTCTTCAGGGAATCTGGATGGAAGCTGATCTGAATCTGGTGGAGAAAGGTATCTGTGACTAGGGATCTGAGCCAACAGTCCTTTGGCCAGAGCTCTTTGGCCAAACAGGACAGAAGCGTCGGTCTTCCCAGTGCTGAGTCACCACCATCTGCTGACCTCTCCAGCCACGGGACTCTCCTGGATGTTGGGGATTCCCTACCTCAAAGCCCAGGGCCTCTGAGAAATTTTGATTGCATTATCTCCTACGAGAAAGGGGTGGTCTTACCAGAGTCCAGTAGGTGTGTTTTAACCTGTCTCGTTGCTTTAATCGTCTCCCATAACAACTCATTCCTGTATCTCCCAGCCAGGAGGGCCAAGTGGAGGCTGAGATTCAGCCTGGGTTTGGAATCGGAACCCTCCAAAGAGTATCCCCCCTCCACTTAAGCAACTGACTTATTGTGTGATCAAACCCAACTTGAATCTGAAGCCAGTCTACTGACCCCAGGTTGTGGTGAAGGAGAGTGCAGCGTTTATTGCAGGGCACCAAGCAAGGAGTACAGGTGGCTAATGCTCAAAAACCCCAAACTCCATGATGACTTTCAAGGAAAGATTTTTAAAGACAGGGTGAGGGAGAGGGTTGCATGGTACATGATCAACTTGTGGACATTCTTCTGATTGGTTGGTGGTGAGGTAATCAGGGATTAACATCATCAACCTTCTGGTTCCAACTAGTCTGGGGTTACGTGCTTGTGGTCAGCATGTAGTTAACATCTTCCATCTGGTGGGGGTTTCAGTTATCTGTGAAATAGGTCAAGGACATGGCTCAGAATATGATCTATAGCACTTGCTGCTTCTGCTAAGTCACTTCACTCTGTGTGACCCCATAGACGGCAGCCCACCAGGCTCCCCCGTCCCTGGGATTCTCCAGGCAAGAACACTGGAGTGGGTTGCCATTTCCTTCTCCAATGTGTGAAAGGGAAAAGTGAAAGTGAAGTCGCTCAGTCATGTCTGACTTGTAGCGACCCCGTGGACTGCAGCCTACCAGGCTCCTCCATCCATGGGATTTTCTAGGCAAGGGTACTGGAGTGGCTTGCCATTGCCTTCTCCACTATAGCCCCTGAGGAGGGACTAAAGGTCCTTGACTTTGTTTAATTGCTGCTGCTGCTGCTAAACTGCTTCAGTCATGTCCGACTCTGTGCGACCCCATAGACAGCAGCCCACCAGGCTCCCCCGTCCTTGGGATTCTCCAGGCAAGAAAACTGGAGTGGGTTGCCATTTCCTTCTCCAATGCACGAAAGTAGTGAAAGTGAAGTCGCTCAGTTGTGTCCAACTCTTCACGACCCCATGGACTGCAGCCTACCAGGCTCCTCCGTCCATGGGATTTTCTAGGCAAGAGTACTGGAGTGGCTTGCCATTGCCTTCTCCGCTATAGCCCCTGAGGAGGGACTAAAGGTCCTTGACTTTGTTTAATTGCTGCTGCTGCTGCTAAATTGCTTCAGTCATGTCCGATTCTGTGTGACCCCATAGACAGCAGCCCACCAGGCTCCCCCGTCCTTGGGATTCTCCAGGCAAGAAAACTGGAGTGGGTTGCCATTTCCTTCTCCAATGCACGAAAGTAGTGAAAGTGAAGTCGCTCAGTTGTGTCCAACTCTTCACGACCCCATGGACTGCAGCCTACCAGGCTCCTCCGTCCATGGGATTTTCCAGGCAAGAGTACTGGAGTGGGGTGCCATTGCCCTCTCCGGTTTAATTGCTGCTGCTGCTGCGTCACTTCAGTCGTGTCCGACTCTGTGTGACCCCATAGACAGAAGCCCACCAGGCTACCCCGTCCCTGGGATTCTCCAGGCAAGAACACTGGAGTGGGTTGCCATTTCCTTCTCCAGTGTGTGAAAGTGAAAAGTGAAAGTGAAGTCGCTCAGTCATGTCCGACCCCCAGCGACCCCACGGACTGCAGCCCACCAGGCTCCTCCATCCATGGGATTTTCTAGGCAAGAGTACTGGAGTGGCTTGCCATTGCCTTCTCCGGGTTTAATTGCTAAGCTACTGTTATTTTGCCTTACTTGACTGTTTTCCTTGATTTTTGCATTTTATCACTTCTCTAATTAAACTTGTTATTTGGGAAGGTCTTGGAGAAGGAAATGGCAACCCACTCCAGTGTTCTCGCCTGGAGAATCTCAGGGATGGGGGAGCCTGGTGGGCTGCCGTCTATGGGGTCACACAGAGTTGGGCACGACTGAAGCGACTTAGCAGCAGCAGCAGCAGCAGGAGGCTGAAGTTTTTCTCCAGCTGAGAGGCAGGTAGAGGACATGTTGTGGGGGGTCTTGAAGGCCCCATTGGGTCCTGCTTGGTTATAATCCCCCCTTTTCTTTGATACTTCTTAATCTGGAAGGGTAACAGGTGCAGGACAAGAAAGGGAATGAAATTCTGGATAAGGAGGTTAACCATAAGTTTGGCAGAAGAACTCAGTTTTAGGGGAACTCAGTTTTAGTTGCTGCTCCTTTCTGTCTCTGCTACAAACTTTCCACCAGGGTCTCCCTTGCCTCCCATAGTGCCCTCTCTCCATCTCCCACTGCCCTTTCAGAACCAGCTCAGATACCACACTTCTGAAGCCTTCCCTAGTGTCTGCACACGGGAAAGTTTGTTTCCCTCCTCTGACTCATGGGACCATGCATGTGGCCTTTGGTAGAGACAGTCAGTGCATTTCTCTCCTCTTTCTCCAAGGGCCCAGGACCCCCCCATCTCTGAGTGTGCTCCATCACAGGACTCTCAAACCATCAGTAAGGGTTGAATGAATGGGTGGACATCTGTCACTGGCTCCTCCACCTTTATCAACCATCTTTTCTGGAGGAAAGGCAGTTTGTTCGTATATTTCTGAGTAAGAGGTCTGGGAGGGAGCCAGGAAGAAATGTTCAGGGCAAATCCTGCCCCTCCTCTGTCCCACCCCAAGATCTAGGAGAGCTGGAATCTTCTCAGGGTTAGGGTCAAGGGCACCCAGTCAGGGTGATTTGAAAATGACAGCGGTTCACTGATCTGGGCAGGAGGAAGCGGGCAGAAATCTTTGCCAGCAGGGTCTGGACCCTGGAGGAATTTGCTGGCCTGCAGGCATGGGGGAGGGGAGAAGTAAGTTTCCAGATGAGGCCAGGGAGGCTCCATCCAGGTGTATTCGAGCTTCTTCTGGCTTTCTAGGGCCAGAGATAGAGGTAAATACAAGGAGCCAAGGTGCTGGGCAACCTCCAAGGGGGCCCCCTTTGACCCCAGAACCATGTTTCCAAATGGATAAAGCTCAGGGATAGAGTCAGTTTAACCACTAGTCAAATGTCCTAGTTAATTACCTACTTCCTCTTCAATCCATGGGAAGCCTAGGGTCCTGGGATGGGTGCTGGCTGGAGACAATGTGATGGGGATTCATTCCCTGGAGTCTTGAAACTGGATGAACAGGAAGCATCCTGTTTAAAACGGACTTAAACAATCTCACACCTTTTGTGAAGTACCAAGGAGGAGTGGGTGGAGCCTGTGGTATGTGGGAGGAGCTATGAGGTACTGGACCCACCTTCTCATCCCCCCCCACCCCCACCCCCGGAGCTGGGCCCTCACTCTGAGGACCTGTCCCTCCTTAGTCATCTGCACACCCGCCTCAGGGCTATAACAAGTTGTCACTCAGTTTAGCTCAGCCCAGGAGCTGAATCTGTCTCCATCTCTTCATTTTGATGGCAGCCTGGGATTGTTATCCTTCACAGATCATCTCTTGGAAGGACACCAGCTCTTATTACATCTCCCAGCTTGCCTGGAGGCCAGCTCAGCTAATCTAGCATCTTTGGCCACTGGATTAGCTTCTGGCCTGGGTGTTACGATGCCACGTCTGGCACCAGTTGGGTGGGAAGACGGACAAAATAATTAAGCCTCATGAGTTGAAAGGAGAATTAATTCCCCTGTACAGGCTTTTGTTTCTTCTCTTCCTGGGTAACTTCAGATGTGTTAATCCAGGACTGTTCTTTTTTTTTTTCTTTTGCAACAGGTTTAATTAGTAGCAGCACTGTTTTTTTTTTTTAACTGTAGTTTTTCATGAGAATGTAGTCCATGTGAACTTTATAACACTAAAGATATTTCCCGCATGTTATAGGATGCTCGGGGCTGGCATGCGGGGATGACCCAGAGGGAGGATAAAGGGAGGAGGGAGGTGGGAGGGGGGTTCAGGAGGGGGAACTTATGTAAACCCGGGGCAAATTCATATCAATGTATGGCAAAACCAACCAATATAATATTGTAAAATAATTTGCCTCCAATAAAAAATAATTACCTAAAAAAAAAAAGAAGTTAAATAAACAGGGTGACAATAATAAAAAAAAAAGATATTTCCCTTGTTTATGGTGAAAATGACTTAACTATATGAAGCCCAGTTTTGCCAAGAGGAATAAAAGATCACCCCTAATCTTACTACAAACACACTGGATCCAATTTCTGTGTTTCCCCTTCTAGTTTTTCTCTGGATGGGTGTTTAATTGTACAGCAGTATGATCCCAACATACATTTACTTTTTGAAAGAAACTAGTCTGAGAGTGTGGGCTACCCAGGTGGCTCAGTGGTAAAGAATCCACCTGTCAATGCAGGAGACGTGGGTTCAGTCTCTGGGTTGGGAAGGTCCCCTGGAAGAGGAAATGGCAACCCACTCCAATATTATTGCCTGGGGAGTCCCATGAACAGAGGGACTTGGTGGGTTACAGTATATGGGGTCGCAAAGTCAGACCCAACTGAGTGACTGAGACAATGGAAGCAATCTGAGAGTTTATGTACAGCCCCATCTTGCTACATATTTTTTCTTACCAGCATTAACTCAGATAATAATTTCAGTATCATAATTTGGGCTTCCCTGGTGGCTCAGAGGTTAAAGCGTCTGCCTCCAATGCGGGAGACCCGAGTTCGATCCCTGGGTCGGGAAGATCCCCGGAGAAGGAAATGGTAACCCAATCCAGTATTCTTGCCTGGAGAATCCCATGGACGGAGAAGCCTGGTAGGCTACAGTCCACGGGGTCGCAAAGAATCGGACACTACTGAGCGACTGAACGGAACGGAATTTACTTAGCCAACCTCTGGTTAGAAATTTCCTGGGTTCTGTCAGTCCCTGGGAGTCAGGCAGAGAAGCTGGGCTAGCTTCAGAGCAGAATTCAAAGGACTCCAATGAGCCGTCTTATGCTCCTCTGCCCGCTGGCCCTGGGCCTGACTCCTGCCTGTCAGTTCCTGCAATGCTCAAATACCCACTGAAAGGCATGCCTCACTCGTTGCTCTGTAGGGAAAAGGCCTTTCCAGGGCACATTTTTACAATGTCTTTGATTCATGCAGGTGCGCACCCACTGGGCTCTGACCATTTGGACAGACATCTCCTCTACCAGACAAAAGACAAGGGGCCATGTCATGTTGGACCTTTATTACTGGTGCCTAGGAGGGTTCTTGGAAAATAATAGATTTCAGCAGCTGTTTGTCAAGTGAACGAAAATCAAAGGAATGATTCACAGCTCACGAGGAAACATGCAAGTCTCCAGTCCCCCGTTCTTTCCCCAGCATGGGCAGTGGAATCTGATACGTGGCTCTGCTTTAGGTCTGAGAGCTTTGACTCAGGGCAAAGAGCCTCACTATTCAATAGCTTATTTCTCCCTGCTAGGTAACCTCTGCACCTCTTTCCTTAGAATCCCGGTCTGTTGTCCCTTCCCCATCCCCGGACTTCAACCATAAAATGATGACGACGATCATGCCCCTACAACCAGATTTAGGTCCCCATTTATTTAATGGGGTGGCCAGTGTATCTCAGCTTGCCCAGGACTTTCCCAGTTTTAGCCCTGAAATCCCTACTCAGTCCCAGGTAAAGGGAGCCGGTTTTCTCCTAGTTCCCATCATCCAGTTCTTAACAACGTCCTGTAGAGGGCGCTGGAGGCACAGCACAGGGTGCGCGATGGATGGTCTGTCTACTCTCCCATTTGGGAGGTAATATCACTCGCACACCATCGCACAAAGGGGCTCTGCCTCGGGCCAGAGTGAATCAGAAAACAGCCCATCCCCTCCCCTCCTGGAGGGGAGCGCCAAGTGTCAGGGAACCGAACCCTGTTGGAGAAGAGGTAGTTACGTGGTCCATAAGTCTGCTGCTCAGAGCCCTCTCTGTTTCTTGCTGCTGAGAAAGCAAACCATGGATAAATAAACTGCTGTTTAATTTCAGGCTATCAAGCTTCCCTGTGTGTTCCAGTACTAATTGTCCTGATGGCAGGACACCCAGGCTGCACGGACCTAGAGCACTTTCAGCCACAGCAGAACAAACGTGTCTGTCAACTTCCACCTGGTTTATCGACCTACCTTAGGAGGGCTTCCCTGGTGGCTCTGATGGTAAAGAATCTGTCTGCAATTGAGGAGACCCAGGTTCCATCCCTGGGTCAGGAAGATCCCCTGGAGAAGGGAACTGGCAACCCATTCCAGTATTCTTGCCCGGAGAATTTCATGAAACGAGGAGCCTGGTGCGCTACTGTCCATGGGGTCACAAAGCGTCAGACATGACTGAGCGACTAGCACTTTCACTTTCACAGGAGCTTAAGTCAGAAATCATAAAATTTACCTTCAAAGTGGGTGGTGACAGTAAAAAAAAAAACATCTTGCCACAATAATTCTAGTATTAATAACAAGGGGAGTTCTTCCCTGGTGGCTCAGTGGTAAAGAATCCGCCTGCCAACAAGGGCTCAATTCCTAGTCCAGGAAGATCCCACATACCTTGCAGCAACTGAGCGTGAGAGCCACAACTATCAAGCCTGCGCTCCAGAGCCTGGAAGCCGCAGTTACTGAAGCCCATGCACCCTCGAGCCTGTGCTTTGCAACAAGAGAACTGACTGCAATGAGAAGCCTGTGCATCACAACTGGAGCGTAGCCCCTGCTCGCTGCAACCAGAGAAAACCCTCACTGCAGTGAAGACCCAGCACAGCCAAAAATAATTATTAAAAAATACACGGGGAGACCTGCTCAGATCCTCCTTTTTGCATTAGCATTCAGTTCAGTTCAGTCGCTCAGTCGTGTCCGACTCTTTGTGACGCCATGGACTATATACAGTCCATGGAATTCTCCAGGCCAGGATACTGGAGTGGGTAGCCTTTCCCTCACTCCAGGGGATCTTCCCAACCCAGGGATCGAACGCAGGTCTCCCACATTTCAGGCAGATTATTTACCAGCTGAGCCACAAAGGAAGCCCAAGAACACTGGAGTGGGTAGCCTATCCCTTCCCCAGCAGATCTTCCTGACCCAGGAATCGAACTGGGATCTCCTGCATTGCAGGCAGATTCTTTACCAACTGAACTATGAGGGAAGGTTGCATGGCTGCAGCCAACTCAAAGCAGCTATTCTGATAAGCATGAGTTTCCTGGTGCCTTGTTTGCATCAGCCCCCTGCTTCCATGTATAACGCCTATTGCTGATGTGTTGGGTTCAGCTGGGTTGCAGAGTGTTTAGGACAGATACCATCCTGGTGGGATCTTTTACCAGTTATCTCACTTGCTCCCCATTTGTTGTTAAGCTACGTACTTTGGACGATGATTATGGTTCATTAGGTATGCTGTGAGAACTGTTTTGTAAGGCTGTAAATACCAACAAAATGATTTAAACATACAGAGCTTCTGTTTGGAATGCCATATGTGTGGATGTTTCCATTTACACAAATATCTGGGAGATGACTAGATTATCCGTCTGTTTGTGTGTGCTTGTGTGTGTGTTAGTTGCTAAGTCATGTCTGACTGTTTGTGATCCCATGGACTGTAGCCCACCAGGCTCCCTCTCCATGGAATTCTCCAGGCAAGGATACTGGAGTAGGTTGCCATTCCCTTCTCCAGGAGATCTTCCTGACCCAGGGATTGAACCCTGGTCTGCTGCTTGCAGGCAGATTCTTTACCATCTGTGTTCTTTAAAGAGAAGTTATTTTCTTCTAATCCTTTCTCCTTAAAAAATCATTTTAAGGCTTAGGAGAAAGGTGTTGGTGCTTAAAAACAGTTGAAGAGGAGAGGAGGCCAGTTGGCAATGAGTCTGCATCTCACGGGTGGAATTTTATCTATCACCCATGGTAGTGGAGTCAAACAGATCTAGGTAGGAATCCTGTCTCACCATAAATTAACCGTGTGATCTTGGACAAGTTATTTAACTTCCCTGAACTTCAGAGTCTCCATCTTTAAAATAATGATGATAAAATAGAATATCCTATAGTTAGGGAGTTTGGGATTGACATGTACAGACTGCTGTATTTAAAGTGGATAACTGACAAAGACCTGCTGTATAGCAAAAAAAGAAAAAGATATCCTATTATCTTCTCATAAGGCTGTGGTCAGGGATAAATGAGATGATGTGTCCAAAAGTTCTAGCTCTGAGCCTGGCATCTGGTAAGCATTCAACAGTTTGAGTGGCTTATTTTTTCTTAGCTCCAAGCTGACTGTGTGGTCTGTTAACCCAGCATTGCTTCAGCTAGAATCCTATTGCAGTTGATCAAGTTGTGTGTTTCTTTGGGTTTAGATGCACCTACTGAACGGGTTTAGATGTTTCCAAGTTTGCTCAGGTGTTCTGTCTTGAATTATCATCATCATCGACACACCAGCTTTTATTGAGTGTGTACTATGTACCAGGCATCAGGCAACTACTTGAACCCAAAACTGCATGAAGGCCTGTGTTCTTAGCCACTCCTCCCCACTGCCTTTCAACATGGCTAATTGATGGAATTTAGGAGTTTTCCTAGGTTAGATTTTACAAGTTTTGCTTTTGGAGAGCGTATCAAACTCTAGGCTCCTGGATGCTGGATACAACTGGTTTTTGGATTTCTGATGACACTAGCAATGATAAGACAAGTAATGGTTTAGCCATGTGGGGTCTACTAAGCCAAGAGGCATGAAGAGAAACATGAAAAAGTACCACACGGTGGGGATGTCAAACTCTTGGCAGAGTTCAGTCCAACTGGACTGGGAGGGGTTTTTGACTATCCTGAGGATCTGTTTCGAGGAACAATTCTTGTCCTGATGCTGAGACAGCTGGATCTTAGGTGAGTCATTTACTTCTCTTAGGCCTCAGTTTCCCCTTTTGGAAAATGAGGGGATTAAACCAAATTGCTGGTTCTCAAAACTTTGATGTGCTAGATTCCTAGGCTCCACCCTGGTAGACTCTAATTCAGGAGGCGTGGGTGGGGCCTGGCAGCCTCCCTGGGGATAATCTAATCCCCATTAATCTGAGAAATGTCCACCTAGACTGTGACTGACATTTGATTTTAAAGCTAATGTCCCAGGAAATGTGGAGTGTTTTTTGAGGAGGAGGAAGATCCATTCAAGGCACCCACACAGGAAGAGACAAGTGAAGTTCAGAGTCAGTGTGTGCGTGTGCTTAGTTGTTTAGTTGTGTCTGATTCTTTGCGATCCTTTGGACTGTAGCCCATCAGGCTCTTCTGTCCATAGGGTTTTTTTCAGGCAAGAATACTGGAGTGGGTGGCCATTTCCTTCCCCAGGGAATCTTCCTGACCCAGGGTTTGAACCCTCATCTTCCGTGTCTCTTGCATTGCAGGCGGATTCTTTATCCGCTGAGCCATCAGTAACTCTGCGTAACAGACATCTGAGGTTGGTGCTAGCTAAAATTCTGAGACTCAACCAAGGAGGTCTTCTAGAAGGTTCTCCAAGGCTCAGAGATTGACAGGAAACCACAACAGGGGTAAAATGCAAACATAACACACCCTATCAGACTTGAGGGCAGTTCTGCATGTAGTACAATAACTTGTATCATGGAAAAGCTTATAAATCATTTGTTTTAAATCTGTGTGTGTATCACTGCTATGTTTAAAACAGATAACCACTAGGACCTATTGTATAACACAGGGAGCTCTGCTCAATCTTCTGTAATAACCTAAACGGGAAAAGAATTTGAAAAAGAACAGACCCGTGTATACATAACTGAATCACTTTACTACACATCTGAAACTAACACAACGTTGCTAATCAACTAAACACCAATATAAAGTAAAAATCAGAAAAAAAAGCGTGTATATGTATATTTTTTTTATTTTGGGAGTATTGAGAGTTCTGGAGGAAAAGGAGGTAAGGATTCAAACAAGATTACTTTTTACATGTACAGCTCCTTTCATAAGAACACTGATCTCTGAGTGGATTCTCTTCTCTTTTTGATTACTGTTCCACAGTGATGAAATCCCTAAGACAAATCTTCGATTTCCATAACATTTGCTACATTGTGCTACAACTTGAGGCTAGGGTTTTAATTTTTCACAAGAAAACATATTTGTAGGAGTTGATTGAGTCCAAGATTGTAAATACAGATTTCATTGGTAAAGTGATCAACTCTTATACTGACTTCAGGAATTAGATTTAAGATTCAAAACTATGAAAAGCGCAAGGGCTATAGTAAGTGCTCAACAAATGTTGGCTTTTATTATTATTCAGCATTAGGTGATCATGGGATTGACTTTCACTAATTTGCTCTGGAGTTGTAAACTGCTATTGACCCAGGGAGAGTTTCTAAGAAAACAAAGTTCCTTACACTCCAGGGATTATAAGGGAAATATAACTTCATCACTGACTCAATGGACATGAATCTGAGCAAACTGTGGGAGACAGTGGAGGACAGGGAAGCCTTGCATGCTGCAGTCCATGGGGTTGTAAAGAGTTGGACACGACTTAGGGAGTGAATGACAACAACAAAAATAACTTCCCTTTATCACAGTCGAATCCAAAGAGCTTTATCCAGATTGCTATGTGGGATCCTTCAGGTGCTTTTTATTTTTATTTATTTATTTGGCCTCTCCATGTGGCATGTGGGATCTTAGTTCCCTGACCAGGGATCGAACCCTCATCCACCCCCCACCCCCCGAACTGGAAGTGTGGAGTCTTAACTACTGAACTGCCAGGGAAGTCCCTTTCAGGTTACTTTAGATGATGCTCTTAAATAATGCTCTTTAAAATACTTTATATTTAAGCACAAACATAACTGTGTTTATGCTTAAATAAATATCTGTGCTTAAATATATTTTTATGACAGGCAATGGTTTTGCATGTATGCTGATATAAAATTTTCTTGTAAAATAAATTATTCAAGCAGAATAAATACGTTGATTCAAAGAAAGCTGTTAAGTAATCACAGTACAGGCAGTACCCAGAAATGATAAAAAATTGTGGCAGTGGAATGCAAATGATCAAGCCTTGAGAAGTGTTGTGTGATGAACTGAATCTGCTTGGTCCCTGTTTTGCTACATATGAAAATATTGACCCTCATTTTATAGAGTTTGCATAGGTTACAGTTATAAAATTTTCATTCTGGGCAAGACCGTCCATGAGATCATCACAGAACAACCCTCCTTGCTTTAGACAGGTGGTTTCTGAGGTCTAGAGATGCTATGCCTTGATTAAGTGCAGTATGCTGCAGAGGAACTGGGGTTTGATCCTGTTAAAGAAAACGTTCGTACTTTCTGGTGGTCTAGACCCCAAGAGTAGAAGAGGGATAGTCCTTTACACCCAGTTCATCAACAGAGACATTGGAAGAGAGAAATTGTGTTCAATGGCAGGACCTCAAGGGGCACCAGTCTTGAAATATTCCAAGGTCTTTTGGTACAGCTGAAACTAACACGATATTGTCAATCAACTATACTTCAATTTAAAAAAAGGAAAATAAGAACAACAAAAATAAATCATCCTATCAACATAAAGATGCCTAAATGCCTAAAACAGTGTTATCATATGCATTCACTTCATGTTTTTCTCTTTTCTTTTTTGTAGATTTATTTTCTCTTTGCTTTAGATTATTCATCGAAACCAGTGCTACTTCTCAACTACAACTGTATGCAGAAGTATTGCTAATCATTTGAGATGACTCAGGGAAAAAAAAAACAACCATAATCCATCCAGACTCAACTGTCTTAAGAAATCCACAGGATCATATGTTTATTCAGTTATTTAGTAAGAAAAAAAGAGAAATATTTAGAGATCTTTTATTTGGAAGAGGATTACATTTATTCTCTTTGACTTCAAGGTATAGAAGCAGAACCAGGAGGGTGAGATAATGGAAAGACAAGTTTTAGCTCCATGAGAGGAAATACTTCTAGTTAATTCAAGAAGTGAGCTGTCCTAAGAGAGGATGGACCCCACTCCCTACACCCCCCTCCCCACCGCCAAGATTAGAGGTGTTCCTTTTAGGTGACAATCCTAGAGGACTTGTGGAAGGGAATGGTCTTATCCAAGGGGCTGATGGGTGGGTGAGGTGGCTGACCCAAGGTCTTTGCCACTTCTGAAGGTCAAGTCTGAGGTGACCTTCCTTCCTTTCAAATGGCTCATATAGGGAGGTGGCCATGATCTGCAGTCACCGTCTCAGTTCTATGTAAAAAGCAATTAAATCATTTGGGAACTTTGCCTCCCTATATGTCTTGAATACATGCAAAAAATTACATGTTTTTGTTGCTAAATGGGAAAACATGTGAACATAAGCCAGCTAATTTAACTGTTATTGTGTTGTATTTTAAAAATCAGGCTGTTAAATACTTGATAGTTTAGGATTTGCATCTTAATCTGGATTTTAATAATAGGCAGTAATTTTTAGAGAAGTGTCAGCCCGGAAAGTCCAAAGTTTTTATCATTTCACACTCAGAAAACTGCTATTAAGAGCTTATAATTTGGGTTACAAAATGCAGAATTATTACGTTAGACCAGGTGAAATTGTCATCTTGTAGATAAAAACTTACATTGGCAAATTCATGTGGTTTAACCAGTCCATCCTAAAGGAAGTCAGACCTGAATATTCATTGGAAGGACTCATGCTGAAGCTGAAAATTCCAATACTTTGGCCACCTGATGTGAAGAACTGACTCATTTGTAAAGACCCTGATGCTGGGAATGACTGAAAGCAGGAGAAAGGGACGACAGAGGATGAGATGGTTGATCAACAACTCAATGGACATGAGTTTGAGCAAGCTCCAGGAGTTGGTGATGGACAGGGAAGCCTGGCGTACTGCAGTCCATGGGGCTGCACAGAGTCGGACATGACTGACCGACTAAACTGTATTGAACCTAATATTAAGATGTTTATAAACGGTTTTATGATTACTAAGACCTGTAGATATTTTTGACTAAACTCAGAATTTCCCCTACCGTGTTGATCAAAGAAACATCATTGTAAGCCAGATGATAATCCAGCATGATTTCTTCTAAAAAGGCTCAGAGTTCCTTTCAGCTTGTTACACAGTGGGGTTTTTTTTTGTGTGTGTTTGTTTGGTAAAGACATTGAGCCCTCTAATGTGCAAATCATTAAGAAGGTAATTGTTGTCCCAGCAAGTTTTGCCCAGCAATGAGAAGCAATAGGATAAAACTCCTGCCCATGTTGAAGCCAGGCAGGGAGACTGTGTGTGGTAGTGCTTCGGGGAAGAAGGGAGTGATTTCTGAAGTGAGGATTTAACACAGTACAATCCCAGCTTCATTGCCTGTTTACACGAGAGGCCACAGCTTCAATTTAATGGCAGGCAATAGGAGTTTCACACTGTCAGCACCAATTGTTCAAAGCCAAGTCTCTACAAGGGAAGGATCAAAATTAAAAATTTGGAGGGATTTAAGCTCCAGATTCTCTTTCAAATACAGTGAATCAAGTATCTTATCTTTTCCATAGGATGTTTCTATGTTAAAACTAGCTTCCTTCTAGTTACTTTCCTGAAAGCTCTGTTTTACAGAGTATGTAATTTTCATGTACTGCGGGAGAGCTACTTAAAAAGTCATGCTTGTTGATAATTGGGGAGATATGACATTTGAAACTCCTGTAAGAAAACTGGGAGACTGTTGGGAATTCCCCTCTGCCATTTGTTGTTAAAAATGAATAAAAAATGTAAGCCCTCAAACTTTATATGCATTCATACTCAAAACAAATGCTTTAAAAATGGCTGTGGGACTTCCCTGGTGGTCCAGAGGCCAAGACTCCAAGTTCTCAATACAAGGGGCTCAGGTTTGATCCCTGGTTAGGGAACTAGATCTTACCTGCTGCAACTAAAGATCCCACATCCTGCAATTAAGAACCAGTACAACCAAAAAAATTCATGTCCATGTGGAGAAGTAAGGGGACTGAAAGTAGTTTAGTCTAAAAAGAGGCTCAGAGAGTTTCGATGACATGCCCAGTGCCTACTGGGATATGGAAGACAAAGACCTCGACCATGCCACCTTCTTAAAGAAACTAGGAAAACAATTCAAACATCAGTGTTTTCTGCATGATCACTCTGACAGGAAAGAATTTTAATTTGATTTTCCTGCCCTGTGGTTAAAAGCTACCAAATTCCATCTTAGTTTTAGCCTGTTGCTCTAGCATTGCATGGGCAGGCTCAGTCTAGACAGACTTGTTTCCCCTGTCATCTCCAGCTTAGCAAAGGAACCACTTCCATCTTTTTTAACAGACTTCAATACCAGAGCAATCTCGATCTAGCACTGTTTACCACCCACATTAACCACTCCTCTCCCCAGTTTTGACACTGTACTAAAAAGGATATCCAGTTTGTCGGGGTTGAGCTGGTTGAAGCTCTTAGCCCTACAATACCCTATACCCAGAACTAATACATTATTTTTAAAAAAACTTTTTGAAAATTTAGCTGTGCTGGGTCTTCACTGCAATGCACAGGCTCTTCATTGCAGTGCTCAGGCTCTAGAGTGCACGGGCTCAGTAGCTGCAGTGAGGGCTTAGTTTCCCCAGGGCATGTGGGACCTGTTTGCTGAGCAGGGATCAAACTTGTCTCCCTGGCTTTGGAAGGTGGATTCTTAACCGCTGGACCACCACCAGAAGTCCCTGATAAATTAGCTTTTGATTCAGAAAGAAATCAGGAGAAAGATTTCACGTGTTTTTAAGAAAAAACGGGTACCAAGGGTGTTTCCATCTTTGTTTCCTTTCCTTCTCTCACTCTCAGGAGGCTGGACAAAGTCATAGTTACTGTGGGCTGCGAGCTCAATCGCAGTTAATTCACTATACATCAAGTCTTGTCCATATAGACAAGCTATCTACATGTAAGTAAACGGTTTACCTTTATTTGGACATATTTTTTTTCAGTGTAAAACTTTTTTCTCATATGTGAATGTAGAAATTTACTACTTTTGGGGTTGAAGACCATATGACATGACTACAGTATAAGGAAACAAATTTTCTCAAGTGTCTTGTACAAATGAACTTACTTACAGCAGTTGACGTACTTTGGAGAGACAGGACCTTATCTGGATAAGTAAATTCATTAACAGCTGTGAAAGGCCACTACATTATAATAACAAAATTATAAGCTTGCCGTGCATAAGAATATTTAGTGCATTAAAAACACTGAGACTCTTTTTTCCATTTCTTATTACATTTGGACCTTTAAGAAACATATACCATCAGTTAAACCACTATTCAGTAAAAATCTATTCTAGTTTTTAGAACGCAGATGTGTCACAAACTATCTTGCTTCTAGTCTCTAAGACTCTACTAAGAGTTTATCAAAAAGGTTGGCTCTGACCTATGGGATCCTGAGCCTTGAGGTTTTAAATGTTTTGATTATTGTAAAACAATTTCCAGTGGATGAACCTTAATTCCCAGCTGTTTTCTTTCGAGAATGGGCTAATCATTTTGAAGTTATATATTCCATTACAAGAATATTTACTTCCTTCAGTTTTGTGATCTATTCTGTCTTTGGAAAACTCAGGGAAAAAAAGTATTTTTTCCCCTGTACAATAAAGATGAGTTCTCACCAGAACATATCCAATATTAATTATAACAAAAGGCAGTATAGATAAGTGTATAGGTGCCATGTTCACTTTAATGACTATTTCATAAGCTAGTAACTAACTATGGAGACTATTTCTGGATCAATACAATCCAAGTGTGGTTGTAGGTACACGCAACACATTAACACAACTCTTGGTATCTGACACTGATGAAACATAAAACAGGGTAAGTGAACAAATACATACTCATACATGATGACGTTCTCAAGAAGCTGCTCTTTGTGGAAGGAAACATGAAAGCGGACCTTCAGGAAGCTATTGATGGGGACTGGGAAGGCTTAAAGCTATGGCTTTGGTAAGCACCCAAGTGAGCTGTAGGAAGGCATTTGTACAAGTAGATTCTGCAGCATCAAAGGATAATTCTCTACAAGAGGTGGGCATTTTCTCAGTTAATCTGAATTCTGAGGCTCTCAGCATTTGAGGGCTAGAAACAAGCTCCAAAGAACCATCTTTGCAACTGCTTACGAAAGGTGACTGTGCCATTCAGCTCCTGATGCTAAATGGTCCAAAAGCCTTTGGTGGTGTGACATGGACAAGAACAATATTAATACACAAACCACATAACACCATTAAAACTCAAAAAACATGTTTTCATTTAAAAAAGTCGTGTGGAACACATGAAGCAAGGCAGCGTTCACTCCTTCCTCTCGTCTTCCGGGGCGGGGTCTGTCGGCGGCTCCTCCACAGCGGCGCTGTTGCTGTCGGAGCCAGTGTTGCTGTCACTGGTCCCTTCCTCTGCCAGACTGTCCACCCCTTCCTGCCCGCTCTCCTTGTCCTCAGGAGTGGACGTGCCTTCTTCACCATTCTGTTGGCTTTCTGTCGTATCTTCAAGGTGTGTCTCCTCTGTAATCACACATTGGTCACTGTTAGTTCCCAGACAAAAATTTACTCTTCTAACTGTGTTGACAGTCCAGAGCTGCAGCATCCAATGGTAAGGCAGCCACTCACTGTACATGAATACACGAATCAAGCACCTGAGATGGGCTAGCGTGACCGAGGAACTTTCAGCATGTTTAAAACAAGTTGGAATTTGGGAAAAAAATCGACTTCTTAACTGTAAATTTTGAACCTAAATACAGATCAAGTATTTCTGCTGAAAATTTAGCTTCCAAATTTCAATGTGCTCTAAGTCTAAAGTGCACACTGGTGTTTGAAGACTTATTAAACTTAATTTCATTTAAATTTCATTAAAAAGAGTTGGTAGCAGAACATTTCTAATTACACAGGGACATATTTCTTTGGACAATGCTGTGTGAAGTGCTCGGATTAATGAGTGAGAAAGCAGGTAAGGAAATGCTTTAAAACTGATAAAGTATTTTGTTATAAGTCATGGTAGGCTGTTTTCTGTTATTGCTCCAATAGTCTGAAATGATTTTCTTCAGTTTTGTTTTTCCTCAGCTAGGAGGATAAAAATTTGAGTAAAGACCTATGGTGGTGGTGGTCTAGTCGCTAAGTTGTGTCTGACTCTTTGTGACCCCACGTATTGCAGTCTGCCAGTCTCTTCTGTCCACAGGACTTCTCAGGCAAGACTACTGGAATGGGTTGCCATTTCCTTCTCCAGGATCTTCCTGACCCAGCGATTGAACCCAGGCCTCCTGCTTGGCAGGAGGATTCTTTACCACTGAGCCACCTGGGAAGCCCAAAGACCTACAGGTATACTCTCCTATAGGCATACTCTATTCATAGACGACAAAACAGCGGCAGAGGACTGAGTGGTGTTCCAGTTGCCAAATGAGTGAAGGAACCATACTTTCATTCTCATGCTCTCGCTTTAACCACAAAACGTGTTGATGCTCCAAATTTGTTAAGATAAAAAACACGTTCACACAAAACAGAAAAAAGTTCAGATAATTAAACTTAAAATCTGACTATCTGAAATGTTAATCTGCTGAATTACATTCTGCAGAAATATCTGGTAAAGATAGCATATTCCACTTAATGTTTTCCAGATGTCAAGTCAGAAGTTGTCAGCAGAGCACCAAGGGTGACTATGGTCCCTCTCAGCTCTTGTAATGACAGTCCAGGGAGCTTTTGGTTGTGTTTCCCATACTTCCAGCTCAGTTCTGTTTACTACACAGTGCACTGGGCAGGGTCAAAACAGCACACAGGGAGATCCCAAGATTTCAACCAATAATTGATTTAATCAGTACTTCATGTAAGCTTTACATGTTATTGTTTGCCTTGAGGCATGCTTTTAGTCAGGAAAATCAGGAGAACTGGAAGTATGAATTTTTCTAGGATGGAATCAACAAACACTTTCTGTAAAGACTAGATAGAAAATTTTCAGGTTTTGTGAGTCATGCTGTCTCAGTTGCAACTACTCAACTATACTGCTGGAGCCCCAAGGCAGCCACAGATAATGTGTAAATAAATGGTTTCAATAAAACTTTATTTATAAAAATAGGTGGCAGGAAGGATTTGGCCTGCAGGTTTTATTTGCCTAACTCATCTTTGGGGATACCAAAGATGACTGATCTTAAGAGCAAGGACCACATGCTATTTAAACAATCTTAGCAATAAAGGTTAAAATACTGAGTGCCAATACCATGTCAAATCCAGTAATAATGATTTTATGTACATCTGCTTCTTTATCCTTGGGAACTCAATTTCAAGAGGTGGGTGCTAGAATATTTACAAAGGAGGAAACTGAAATTAACTTACCTAGACTGAAGGTCACAGTGCTAGCATGGGGTGAAGTACCTAGATCTGTGGGCCCTCCAGGCCAGTACCCTTAACCATTAAACCACTACATTCAATACTTTATATCCCAAGTCAGGGAATGATATGACTCAATCTGGGCAAATACCCAAGACCTCAAACAGCCAGACTAAAGGCAACACATCACTGCTATTTTATACCAATACCAACACTTTTAGTGAATCCATTATAAGAGATTAAGATTTGGGAAGAAAGAATGCGTATGTCATATGGAGAATAAGTCAAGAGGCAAGATTAACAGAGTGACCTCCAGAAAGCACTAAGAAAGGAAAACCAGAATTAAAGACAGCTGTAAAAACCCTCAACATTTATGCTGCAATCAACTGGCAGGTTACCTGTCTCCATCGGAATGCTCTCGTCTTCCTTCTTTTCTTCGGTCTTACTCGCTGCTGGCTCCTCCTCAGGAACAATATTGCTCTGGCTGCGCTCAGCTTGCTCTGCTGCCTCTTTTTCCCTTTCCTCCTGCCTTTTTCGAGCCTGTTCCTCAGCTTGCGCAATTTCAGCGGCAATTTTTTCCATATCCACTTCTACTTTCAAACCACACAACTAGTAGTCAGAAAACAAAACACTCTCTTAGTAATGTTCTTTTCTTACAATCTCTGAATCAGAGAAATTATTTCACAAGTGGGTTTTCTTGGCTAAGAACTATATTCACATATATGGCAGGAAAAAAACCAAGCTCCTGTGTGTCTACAGGAAAGTTGCCCTAGTAGCCATGTAGTATCAAGTGTTAAAGAAGAGTTGGTGAAGCAACACTGAAAGCAATGGCTTATATTCAAAGCTTCTATATTTCAGGCTGCCAAACACTATATTTACTTGTTTTCATGTGACGTGCAAACTGTGAGCTACAGCTAATGAAGACACTTGATGAATAAGTTGCAATGAAAATAATTCACAAGTATATCAGAGTTTAAAATATCAGAGGGTTCTAGAGTTTCAGGCCTAGTTCACTGAATGTGTATACTATAAAATGTTTCAAACCTATTGCAACATTGCCAGAAAATGGAAATTATTTTATGAAGTAAAGATCTTATCACCTATGACAAAGTTAACCCTGTTTCAAAGTGAATGACTCTACATAAAAACACTATTTTGGAAAAAAGAATGAGGAAAAAAAGTAACAGACACAGTGATACAAGTATAGTTAACATATTAAATTGATACCCTTTTAAGCTCATTGTTAAATGAGTCTGTGCTTTCCAGGAATTTCCTCTTCTTTTCTTGGTGTCGCTCCTCTATTTGAAGAAGTTCAGCTTCTAATTTTCGCTGTAAAAGGTAAGATCAGGTTTTGTTATTTACTACTAAATTATCTTCTCTAAAGCTAATGTCAAACACAGAAAATATGTCTCTTTTTTTTAATGGTCCACACTTTTTCACAGTGTGATAAGTGTTTTGCTTTTTAAAATTTCTTACTATATATAATGTGCTAAGATTTAAAAAATGTAAAAATGCAGCACAGAGAGAATGACTCATTAACAAGAGTAAGTTAGACAATACTGTCAGCTCTCCACAATGTTTTGGAAGAAAAATATTTAGTATGCTAGTAAAGGTTGATAGGATGTCTCAAAATTCTTAACAAATACACTTTCCGTCAAAGGTTCCCTGTTGCAGTTTTAATGACAAACTTATTAACTCTCTGGGAAGGGTCTACTCCCTCCAGCCTCTTCCCTGAATCAGGAACAGGTTAGACTGGACATAAATATTTAACAGGCACACTCATGCATGGTCTACAGTCAGGTTACCAGGCACCTATGGCACAGGCCGATCTTACTATAACAAATGTTTTCTGTCTTTACCTGATGAACCATTAAGGACTGGACCTGTCGTTTAAGAACCTGCATTCTAGCTGTTGTGACAACTGACCGAACGTCTGGCACCACACTCTCACTAAGGATTTCACTGATGAGGCGGTGGTTTCTCTGGAAACGGGCGGTGGCTGTATGCTTCATTGAAAAGCCATCATCATAATCTGGAATAAACAACATGATCTGGAAATCAGGTTGCCAATTACCATAATCAGGAGAGTGTAACAATGTTAACACTTAGTTACAAAGGAGCCATGGTCCTTCCTGGTCTAATAAGTGGGTTTAAAGGGCATCAAGGGAGCACCAGGGCAGTCACTTGATAAAAACCATACAGAGGATACAATATGTTCACCAACCAAGATGTTGGTTTTTCTCACAAAATCTTTAAACGAGGATGTGCATCTGATATTTGGCTGAAACACAAATGAGACAGAACTAAGTGTCTTTGGCCTGGAAATCAACATGAAGGCTGCACGTGACAGCAGTATAGATTTTGCCAAATATTTCACTCTTTGGGTAGTAATTCAAAGCTTTTACAACTGATGATACACAGGAACTTTCTGGTGTTTTTGTCACTGTAGCACTTCAAAGTAAGGAAAATGTCTACTGCAGAAAAAACATTACCTCTAGTAAGAGCAGTTTCCCAAATGGGCATATATATTTTATCAGATTAAAATAACGTGTTCATTGGAAGGACTGATGCTAAAGCTGAAACTCCAATACTTTGGCCATCTCATGTGAAGAGTTGACTCACTGGAAAAGACTCTGATGCTGGGAGGGATTGGGGGCAGGAGGAGAAGGGGACGACAGAGAATGAGATGGCTGGATGGCATCACCGACTCGATGGACATGAGTCTGAGTGAACTCCGGGAGTTGGTAATGGACAGGGAGGCCTGGTGTGCTGTGATTCATGGGGTCGCAAAGAGTCGGACACGACTGAGCGACTGAACTGAACTGAAGGCCTTAAAAAATGTTTAGTTCTAAATTTCACTTTTAATTTTCATCAATTTATACACATACATTTGTTATCAGTGTATAAAGGTATCACACGATATTTCTATTCACTCAAGTTCATATACATATAGTATGGGTCTAGTATACAAGTTTATTTTTAGTAGCTATTACCTTTGCTCTTACACTATTATACTTTGCCTGGGCCTTAGAAAGCATCACTACAAACAAAGCTAGTGGAAGTAGTGGAATTCCAGTTGAGCTATTTCAAATCCTAAAAGATGATGTTGTGAAAAGTGCTGCACTCAATATGCCAGCAAATTTGGAAAACTCAGCACTGGCCACAGGACTGGAAAAGGTCAGTTTTCATTCCAATCACAAAGAAAGGCAATGCCAAAGAATGCTCAAACTACCATACATTGTACTCATCTCACACGCTAGTAAAGTAATGCCCCAAATTCTCCAAGCCAGGCTTCAGCAATACGCGAACCATGAACTTCCAGATGTTCAAGCTGGTTTTAGAAAAGGCAGAGGAACCAGAGATCAAATTGCCAACATCCGCTGGATTATCAAAAAAGCAAGAGAGTTCCAGAAAAACATCTATTTCTGCTTTATTGACTATGCCAAAGCCTTTGACTGTGTGGGTCACAACAAACTGTGGAAAATTCTTCAAGAGATGGGAATACCAGACCACCTGACCTGCCTCTTGAGAAACCTGTATGCAGGTCAGGAAGCAACAGTTAGAACTGGACATGGAACAACAGACTGGTTCCAAATAGGAAAAGGAGTATGTCAAGGCTGTATATTGTCAGGCTTATTTAACTTACACGCAGAGTACATCATGAGAAATGCTGGGCTGGATGAAGCACAAGCTCGAATCAAGATTGCCAGGAGAAATCCCAATAATCTCAGATATGCAGATGACACCACCCTTACGTCAGAAAGCAAATAAGAACTGAAGAGCCTTTTGATAAAAGTGAAAGAGGAGAGTGAAAAGTTGGCTTAAAACTCAACATTCAGAAAACTAAGATCATGGCATCCGGTCCCATCATTTCATGGCAAATAGATGGTGAAACAGTAGAAACAGAGGCAGACTTTTTGGGTTCCAAAATCACTGCAGATGGTGACTGCAGACATGAAATTAAAAGACGCTTACTCCTTGGAAGAAAAGTTATGACCAATCTAGACAGCAAATTAAAAAGCAGAGACATTACTTTGCCAACAAAGGTCAGTCTAGTCAAGGCTATGGTTTTTCCAGTAGTCATGTATGGATGTGAGAGTTAGACTATAAAGAAAGCTGAGCATTGAAGAACTGATGCTTTTGAACTGTGGTGTTGGAGAAGACTCTTGCGAGTCCCTTGGACTGTAAGGAGACCCAACCAGTCCATCCTAAAGGAAATCAGTCCTGAATATTCATTGGAAGGATTGATGTTGAAGCTGAAACTCCAATACTTTGGCTACCTGATGTGAAGAACTGACTCACTGGAAAAGACCCTGATGCTGGGAAAGACTGAGGGCAGGAGGAGAAGGGGACGATAGAAGACAAGATGGTTGGATGGGATCACCTACTTGATGGACATGAGTTTGAGTAAACTCCAGGAGTTAGTGATGGACAGGGAGGCCTGGCTTGCTGCAGTCCATGGGGTCACAAAGAGTCGGACACGACTGAGCGACTGAACTGAACTGAACTTTTGCTCTTATCACTACCAGTTTTTGACATATCTGCTAACAACATGTGCTATTATTTGTTAATATTTTTATTTAAATCAACTAACTTTTTAAAAAAGCACTTACTCTTAAGCAATACACATTAAAACAAATGTTCCTCTATCTGAGATGGGGGACCACATTGTAGGAAACTCTACTGAAAAGGCCCTAACTGTGCTGCTGCGTCATTTTAGCATGTCCCTTAATATTTGCTACTTAAGTAGTTACTGAAACTCTTATTATCAGAAATACCACCACTATGAACTGTTGTGCCAATTATTTTTGTTTCAAGTAATTTCTTTAGAATATGTACTTCTGAAATTAAAATTACTGGAACAAAAGATATCATTAAAAAATTCTGTGACTTTTTTACTTCTTAAGGGAGAGTTTTTCATATTGACACTTAGGATTATATACATTTGTGCTAGGTTATCCATCTAGGTTTCCTTTTTATTATTGTTCTTCTTTCATATGTCCCCAGTGTTGATCTCTGATAAATAAAGTCTTAGCAATACGGGCTTGTCTTTCCCTTTTAAAAAAATTTATTAATTTTTGGGCCCGTTGAACAGCACGTGGGATCTTAGTTCCCCAAACAGAGCTCAAAATCACATCCCTTGCATTGGGAGGGCAAAAACTTAACCAAGGAAGTCTGCACCTGTCTTTCCTTGCACTTCAGTTGTCTGATTTATTTTTGGTGAAGGGGAGGGTAGGTTTATATTTTCTAATTCACCAGGTATTTACTTTATCTCATGAATATTCTCTTTCTAAAAAAAAAGCCTTCACTATCTTGTGAGGATAACTGCCTATGTCCTGTAGGCTTGTAGGTCTTCTCTGTTAGAGTGAGCAGCTGCTGTATTTGTGGACCTTCGGCCTTCCTCTTGGTTTTATGTACATTTCCACCCCCCAAGTCTTCCTCTTTCTACTTTGTTCTGAGGGATAAAGTCCAAGGTCTAAAGTCATCTTTATCTTGGCACCTTAATTATTACTGTCCTTTCTTATTGCCAGCTCTAGTTCTAATATCCTATTTTAAACTTGAAAAACATAATGGGCAGAAGTCTGAGAAATAGAGAAAAGGGTTCTCTTTTCAAGACTATTCCTTAGTGAATCTTTTTCAGTCCCCCACCATGTTCATGCTGTTTGTTACCGTCACCTAGTGAAAACTTCATCTGATTCCTACTTATGGCTTCTACATTGCAAGTCTTTATTCCCACTTATTACTGACCTCCCATTCTTCCAATTATTTGTAAACTGGATCTTCTTCTATTTTTTTAGTTCTGTGCTTTTTTCTTACATTAATCATTTAATCTGAGCAATTAAGAGTTTGCATATGCTCGTGTGTCTGTAGCACCGCTGACTCTGCTTAATATGCTTTATTGTCTCTATTCCCTATTCTAGTCTCTATGTTTATTAGATTTGTATTTATGAGGATATTTGTCAATATCCTCATGAAAATTTCTTTTAAAAATTCATTTTTGCTTTTCTCTCCAAGTACTTCAGTTTATTCATTCTTTAGGTGGTATTAGTGTGTCTTTTCTTAAAGGTCTCTTCTTTAAGGCCTTACAAGCTTCTTTTTGTTATTACTACTTTAAAATGGGATCTTAACTTATTTTCCTGATGTTTCTGTTGCTTGCAGCTAGAGCTTCCAACCTCTTCCACATCACAGCAGCACATGAGGAAAATGGTTTGTACAGCATGCGTATTATGTGGATGAGTATACTCATAGCTGGAGGTGGCTAGCTCTGAAGCTCCTTGCAGCCTCAGACCCCAGCTGGCTGCAGAGAAGCAGAAGTGCACGAGCACACCTGCACACTCTTCATGGACTGCCAATGAGGAAGCTCTGCTACACGTGCGTGTGTGTGTGTAACATCTGCAGGTGTGCACCCTCGCAGAGCTTCTTAGGTGGCTCAGTGGCAAAGAACCTGCCTGCCAAGCAGAGACATGGGTTTGATCCCTGGGTGGGGAAGATCCCCTGGAGGAAATGGCAACCCACTCCAGTATTCTTGCCTGGGAAATCCCACGGACAGAGTGTGGCGGGCTACAGTCCATGGGGTCGCAAAAGATCCAATGTGGCTTGGCAACTAAGCAATAAAGCACCCTTGTAAGTTTGGCGACTAAGCAATAAAGCACCCTTTTAAGTTTTATTATGAGTTGTACTTATAAATTCTAGTTGGATTTCTGAATTAACCAGAGTTCAAAATGTCTCTTCCCATTCATTAACTTTCTCAATTAAGAGCCTTTAACTCAGCTGATTTAAGGAACCAATAACAATAACTTGAAGGCATTTAACTTTTAAAAGCAGCTGAGGTAAAATTCTGATTATAACTAAAAAAGCCTTTCATGCATTCTGAGCACAAAGATTTTGATAAACAATAGGTAGTTTTTGCTATTTTCTGTACTAAAAAGGGTATTCTTTTTCTTTGGGGAATTTACACCCAATAATTATTTAAAATATTGAAATGGCACTTAAATTATGCTTTGTTTTCCATTTCAGATAGGAAACAAAACTTCAACTTAAGAGAGTTCTCATATTTTAATTCTCAGAGAAAGCATAAAGAAAGCCCCACTTTTTTTTACCGTCTGGGTCTTCAGCAGGCTGAATGCTCATGTAAGGTTCTCCTTTCTCCATGCGAGACTGTCTCTGTCGACTTTCTTCCTCTAAAGCAGCTTCTGCACGACTTTTCGCATTTATGTAAGCAAGGTACGCGGGGGAATTATGGTAGGCCTTCATAGATTCATTGTATTCTATCTGAAATTCAAATGTTTCTCTGTTTTAGAATTAATATTGTGCAGGTTATAAAGAATACTTACATTATCTCATTTGAACATCAAAAGACAGGATAACTATCTCCTTCTTACAGATAAGGAATCTGAAGTCTAGAGAAATTGAGTGACTTGACCCAGGCAGATGAAGCCTCAGCTGTCTGATTAGATTATATGTTTCTTTTATAAGTAATAAGCAAGTGTTTACGAACTTTAACTTGTACCGGTCCCACCGTAGTTCCCATCCTACCTTTTCGGCTTCGTATTCGTTTAAATATTCTTGTTTTTCTTCATCGGTGAGATCTCGCCACATGCCACCAATAATCTTGCCAATCTCCCACAACTTTAGGTCAGGGTTGGAAGCCTTTACTTGGTCCCAGACCTTGAAAAGGAAACAGTTCAGATTTTAGACTTTTACAAATACTTTTCAATATGGAAACCTTTACTTTAATCATCAACAAAGGCACAAGGAATAGTATCAAAACCCATGTTCCCAGCACCCTGCTGCAACAATTATCAAGGGTCCTCCGCTGGGTTACTTTAAAGCAGATTTCAGAAACCTCCAAACACTGCAGACACTTAGGATGAGATAACTCTTATATCTATGTCTTTCTAAAAATTCACGAGTTTAGAAGGAAAGAAGTTACTGTGCATAATATAGCATAACATTTTGTCCAATTACACATCTAGTAATTATGACCAAAAATTTCAAAATTTCTATGTAGTGGTGAAATAGGTAAATGCTCATCTTTAATAAAGATATCAGCTATACTTGTTATTTTGAGAGTAATGGAGGTTCAGCACCCCTTGCCACCACCAAAAAAAAAAAAGAAAAATTCAAGAAAAGTATGAAGAAAATAAAAAATACCATAAGTTGATTGTTAAGAGATAACCATTGTCTTCTAGGCTTTTTTAAAAAAATTCAAACTAACATGTATTTCCTATTTTTTTATAAAAATAAGACACCAGTACTTGCATTCTTTTCCACCTAACATGTTTCTCATGTCATTAAGTATTCTCCAAAAGACTACACAATGTCGGCTACACAACTTTATCCTAAGTGTTTTAACTGTTCATTATATCCTCATACATATCAGTATGATTTTTGGCTGTGCAGGGTCTTCACTGCTGTGCAGGCTTTCCCGTTGCACTGAGAGGGGTACTTCCAAGCTGCAGTGTGCGGGCTTCTCTCTGCTGTTGGGGAGCACAGGCTCCGGGCACGTGTGCTTCAGGAGTTGCTGCTCGGTGGCACGTGGGATCTTTTGGGACCAGGGCTCGAACCCTTGTCCCCTGCACTGGTAGGCAGATTCTCAACCACTGGAACACAAGGGAGGCCCTTAACTGTTTATTTAATCATTTTCTTGTTGGATTTTAGTTCTGGAATTTTGAATCAGAACTAATGTCTTTATCAACTGGAATCCTGTATCCTCTGCTCTGACTATGCACAGAACGGCCGGCTAAGTCCATCGAACCTTGATGTAAAGGAAAGAGCAAAGACTGTAGTCCTCATTCCTTTCTGGCTCCAGGGCACCTACCTTTCTGCTGTACCTCATGTAGGGCATCAGCGGCTTATCTGGTGGCTTTGGGGGTTTTGGAATCGTGATACCAGAGGACGCCTAGAAAAGAGTTAAACACATTCATTACTCAACTGCTAGAAGTTCACCAGCAAACTGAAAAGAGAGTCCCTTTAAAAATTCTAATGCGCCTTTCTTCTACTCGTCCATGGATATAAGATTCTTATATTTTCTCCACTGAAAATAGCTATCACTGTAAATTCAGAAACGTTCACATCAAAAGAAAATAAAGAAAATGACTTTAAGCACAGAGCTTTTTAATATGTTACTTAGCAGTTTATTGCCACTGCTTTGACAACCTGGCTGTAAGAACAAATAAAATATTACACAATTATCCATACAGCAAAAATATATGGTTATACATCAAATGTCCCACATTTAGGACATTACCTGGCATCCTTTTATTTTGCTTAATTTACCGTTACATATACAGTCAACACTTGATTATCTCACCAGAAGCTGAACCCGATCAGCACTTACCACATCTCACACTGCCTACTGGGGACTATTTACTATCTGTACCATTTCAGGAACACATTTCCACATGAGCAACTCCACCACCACAAAACCTACTCCCTAGATTAAAAAATGAAAACAGACAAAAAACCTTCTTACTTCTTTGTTATCACTAGAGATTTTATTTTTCTTAAGGTTCTATACCCATATCTAGTTGTTTTTTTTTTTTTAATAAAGGAGATTAGGAAGTGTGCACTGACGTCATGCTTTTTTTGTACTCCTAGTCACAGCAGAAGAGTGAACAAGTTTACCAGGAACAGAGAAATGACAGAAACAGGGCCTAATTAAGTTATTCTGAGAGTGTATGTTAAGAAACTCCACTTAATTTTTTTAAAATGCTGGTTTTTGTGGGGAAGACAGAGAAAAAAGAAATGGGAAACAGAAGGTGAGGAGACAGAAAAACAGTTTTTAAAAAGGTAAAGACGAAAGTGGGTGAGAGAAAGGCAAAAGGGAAAGAAACAGAGGAGATGAGCTCTTTCTAAAGGCTAAATCCAGGCAGGAGACCAGGCAGCCCCGTGGGCACCCCACACACACCTCCAGGACAGGAGAGCTGCTTCTGAACCTACTCACAACTCTGCACACACTGCTGCATTTGATCACGGGCCCAGCATCAAATCATGGCTGACTTATATTTGTTTCCCCCACATTTCTGGAAGACTCCTGATATTGATTTTCCTGCCAGGCTGGGAAGGAAGAAGGCTTCCTTCTAATTATCAAAAGATAGGAATCAACAAATCTTTATAAGAAAACTAAAGTGACATTTTGCTCCCTTGCACTTATGTGTTCTTGTGGTAAAACCAGAGGGAACCGCCCCTCCCCCGCAATTCTCAGCTGAGACCCCAAGTCTAACCTTATTTTTCATCCAAGGGCACAGGGAAGAGTGTGTCTGTACCCCTTCCACCAGTTTCAAACAACGCTTCTTCTCCCTATGAGAAGGGTCTCCTTCCAGCCCTATATACTTGTCAGTGACTGCTTCTTCATACAGGAGCTTATGAGAAAGCATTTCCTCTCTGCAGCAGTACTCCTCTCTTTCCACATCGCCCGTGCACTCTTACCACACAGGATGCTGATGCCTGTGTAGACAAACCCTGCTTTTAGCCAGCAGTGGGCAGCAGGGTGAAGCGAGACGTGGGGGATGGAAACTGTCAACAGTGGCAGTACGAACAGCCAGCAGGAGATCTGTCTTAGGGCAGTAGGAGTTCTCTGGTGGGTGGGTGTGGATTTCTACAAAGCTAACCTTCTGTCATGAATTCAGAGCAAGAAACACACAAAAGTCTGATTCTTCATACATAAAGTTACTAGAAAGCACTTACAACCCACAGCCAACACAAACCTTCAGAATTTCATGAAGTGGGTTCCAAATGAATTAAAGCACTTTAAAAACAAATTACAATAATATTTGCTCCTTGATATTTTTCAAAGAGCTGCATTTTATAACAATGAATTTGCTTCTTTTTTTTTCTCCCAAAGGAAGGTACCTGGATCATCTGCATGTTGAGGTCATATTTTCATTACATTGACCAGTCAATTTACAAATACAAACAGAACCAAAGCAAAACAATAACAACAAAGTTAAATTCTAGCTGGTTTTCAGAACATTAAAGGTTAATATCACTCAACAGTCTTAATTTATTATCCATCTCAAACAGACATGTTCTAAAATGTCTCAAACATTACTCTTCCCCCCAAAAAAGCAGTTTGCACTGTACACAATTATAACCACTGCTTTGCTATAATCCCCTGGTTTGAGGTGTGAAAAACTGTTGGTTCCTTAATTAAATGATCTGATAGTTATGATTTTGGAAGGCATGTCTCCTTTTTCAGCTGTTTCCTTCCTTGCTGCTGTCAGGAAACCTACCTCCAGCAGCAACTGTCCCCCTCTCCAAATGGCAATGAGTCGGGGGAAAACAACTAATTATGCTAGTTAAAACTGCTTACAACAGAGGAAGGTCCCCTACGAATAATAAAGTCTATGGTTTTGCGAAATTTTGGCTACTTGATAGATTTGTGTTATTTCTTCCAAATTTTAAGCTGCTTCTCTGGTAAGATCTTATCCAAGGTTTTCTTCTGGGATGAAATTCCCATTAAAGCACAGAAATGAACTGTTCTTAACATTCTGTCTCAATCTGTTTTCACATAGGTACTTAAGAGAAGGTTAATCAGCATCTGATGAAGAACTGACTAGAAGTGAATTCCACTTCATAGCTTACCATAAGCACGCCAAAAGGTTTCAACATGCTTATATATATAAAGTGTTTATTGTCTGAAAACTCTTCAAGTTTACGGGAGTCATCGGGAAAATCACATGTTCATAGATCCTATGGGAAGCTACTCCACAGGGTGTCATCAAATCATTCCTTCAAATCAATGACTTAAGGTGATTTGCAGACAATAATACCAGAGAAGCTCCCCCACAAAGTAAATGGGGTCATATTAAAATAACACTTTTATAAAGATCAAAATCAGATCTATTGAGTCCTAACAGAGCTTAAATTAAATAAACAGACAAATTAAAAAAAGGTAGTAGAAAATTTTAGGCATAATTTTTGTAAAGAATGATTACCTGAGAAGTCACTAAAAGCTGAAGGATTAACACAGGCTAAAAGCCTCCACATTTCCCTTCAGTTCAAGTCTACATAGCACCTGGATTACACTTCAATATGGTGTTGAGAGGACAATAATACAAATAAAACAACTATAAAGAAGCAGAACATCAACATCTGCATGCCCAGCAGCCTTCCCATACTAATCTACCCTAAAGCTAGCGCTTACTCCAAATACTGGGTTCCAACATCCCCAAGAAGGAAAGGGGAGAAACAGGTAACTGGCCAAGGCCCTGAGACAGTGACTGTACTTTCTGAGACAGTGACTGTACTTTCCTATTCCTGCTAAAGTCTCCATTGAATGATACCACTTTATTAACAAAGGATTGCCAGATACATCCTAATTGAGAACAAAATGCTTACAGAAAATAAAATACAAACGATTCTAATATTACCATTACCACCATTACTTTTCCATCAACATAGATAATCAAGAGCTGACTGTATAGAGCTATTAAAATGTAATCATTCTTTTGATTATTACCCATGAATAATTTTCTGTATTAACATAAACGATCCAAAGTTGATTCTGCCCCTTAATTAAGTTAAAACGCTCTTTATCATTTGATAACTTTGCCACCCATTACACTTGTCAAACAACACATTCAGGCCAGGGGAAAAACAAGTACCGATGCACATAAAAATTGTATGCATTGTAAAATGCATACATACACACACTTTGTCAGAATTCTTTTCAGATACCATGAAATATGCATGGCACATAAAACTTGATATGCTTATGAAGTACAAATTATGCAGAAACAATGAAATATTTAGACAAACAAAACCTATCAAGCTAAGCAATATGCTTACCAAGATAGACATATAGTTTGGTAGTTACAAGCTTTCTGCTCTAGCTTGACTACAGGGTGAGAGGGCTTTTTTGAAGTCACACTAATTGAATTATTTTTGAATACAGCAAACAAAAATCAGGTATTAAAAAGTTTACAGCCATTCTGGGTTGTATAAATTCTTACCAATATCACATTCCAATGTATGTAGGCATTTGGCTTTTGGATTTATCTATTTTTGGTAAATCATTTTTATACTTATTTGTTTTTTGGGGTACCTTAAATTTCCTTAAATGAAGTTAAAGATAATTTTAAAATAAAAAGTCTGAAGTTAAAAAAAAAAAAGTCTGAAGTACATCATCCAATTTTGGTATCTCAGGCTGATTATTTAAGTGAAACATCTAAGTTTCAGAAATCATATCCTTTACCCTCTGAATTATAAATGTACTTCTGGTTGTAGATATGTATAGTCTGGTAACTCAAATTAATTTCGTTCATCTTTCATTCTGCAATTCTTTGAATTGGCACAAATATCTTTAACTGGAGAGAAACGAATCTCAGTTACGTCAACTGTTAAATCCAAAAGACAAATAACTGTGTGCAGCAGTTCAAACTGGTAGGATAGGCCAAAAAGGCCAGGTCTATAAGCCCAGTCTTTATTAAGAATATAGTTCTTGAGCCTAATGCCAATTACCTTAAATGAAAGATACTCTTTGCCTCAAAAAGGGCAACTTAACCATAGGAAATCCTAGGTTTGTCTACATAGAGTACTAGTATTAAGTGCCCAAGGCTTTATCTTTACCAATCACCAAACAGAATGGATTCTCCTTTTCTTCCATATACATATCCAGATCTCACTAATTTCTTTTTGTTTGTTTTTCAGTATAAGATTGTACAATGAATATTTAAAATAATCTAAAAGCCAGGTTAAATTTTTTTTTTTTAAATGGCTGTGCTGATGATTCAAGAGGACCTAAACCTGAAGGCATCTCTGGTCAATTCCAGTTGTTTGCTGGATGCTGTAATAGTTGATTCTCCTACCGTGACCCGGCTGTTGGTGCCCGGGTTCCCTCCCAGCCTGTAGTTGTTGTAGGCGAGATGACTGTATGGATTGTATCCCACAAACCCTGGTGTGCTGGGCATTTGCTGATGGAAACAAATGAGACAAAAACACGAATGAGAAATGAGCTCAAACGAGGAAAACACAGAAATGAAAAATGATCTGCATATGGCATGCAAAAGCAACCTGAATTTAAACAAGCAATGATGTGTTGTAATTGTTCTTTTTTTTCATTGAAAAACCAGTCTGCAAGTGGTTTTTGTTTTTTTTTTGTCTCTTTCTGTCTCTTTGCAGGGGCCAGTGATGTTTGTATGAGTGTGAATGTGTGTTTGTCTTTCAGGATAAGCAATACACTGAAGTGTCTCAAACATTCAGGATCACTTTATGGTCAATATATGAAATAACAACTTTGCGATATATGTCTGAGATTGGAAAGCTTGAAATGTGATAAACTAGGAGTCTGAAAACACTTTACATGCAAAACAAAACATGATTTATTTGACAGTCATGTGAATGCCACCAATGCACTTATCTACCAAAAACAAAAACAAGAAATGGACTGCTTCCAAAGACAGCTTTTAATCATTTTATATAGTGTGAGAAATGAGAAGAGATTCAAATCAGGAAGCCAGAAGTCATCAATAGAAAAAAAAACATGTGGGATTCAATGGATGTCACATACATGATCTCAAAACAAAGACTTGTAAGAAATGCATGGGTTTCATTCTGGGGGTACTGTCTGATCTTTTTAACCCAGTCATTCTTTTAAAGGTTTTCTCTTCCATCTCTTCTTTGATCCATCTTCCACAGGTCAATCACGAACAGTTTCTGCATTTTGTTTTAATATGAACTACTTCTCTAGTAGACAGACTTGAACTTTCTTTCCTCATCTGATTTCCTGACAGCCCTAGCTCTTTCCAACCACAATTGCTTGTTGGAGCAACAGAATTTTCAGCTTTTGTAAATTATGTGTTGATGTGATAACAAATGGGCTCTTATATAGCAGTGCCCTTCGTGGTTAATAAAATGACATCCAATGTTCATAAGAATCAAAGCATAGGGCATAAAAAGGATGTGGCAAAGAGAGACCAAAAGTAAGGTATCTGACCTAATGAAAGTCAATCAAAACGAGTGACAGTAACTTCATTTTAACATGCAATTAATACCAATGCTGAATTGTATACTGTAAAATAAACAACACATCCCAACTAAGCTGTAGCTATTATCAACACAATTTTCTAAAACATGCCACTGCACATATCCTTAGTGTCCCAAAAAGACATTCAAGCAGATCAATTATTTGATATTCTTTACAAGAGAACAAGTGATCAATTTCTAGTCTATGTAGTTATAGAAGACGCAAATCAAGCATATATAAGTAGGCAAAACACAGATGAAGTATCAAAGGCACAAAAGAAGTGTATATTACTTGGAGTGGTACATTTGGGTGGTAGTGGTGGGTGGAGGTGGTGGTGGTGGTGATGGTGGTGGAAGAAGAAATGGAAATAAAATAAAGGAGGATAACTCATTTACTATCCATTCTGTTGGATGTACTAACCCCTAGTCTTCTATATATTATGTGTAATGTAAAATTATAATGGTACAGAAGTATGATTAAAGAAAGGTAAAAATATCCCTTTCTACATTTAAGAAATCATAGGGTTGGTTTCTGAGCTATTTCTATTATCTCAAAAAAATTAATGTCTTCAAGACAATATACGCTGTTAGAGGTAGTCTTTGCGTCAAAATGACACCTTCAAAGGTTGCATACGCAATGATAATCACTGTTCAATATTATGAAGCAATAATGTAAGAAAATTAAGGGAACTTAAAAAAAAATTGAAACTAAAACACTGCAATTATACCATTTCCAAAAATGAAGTACATGGTTAGCTCTTTGAGGTCAGGAATCTCAATTGTTCAACTCCACCTGTATAGCCACTAGCAGAGTGCCAAGGAGATGGTAGTAAGAAATGTTCTTTAAGAAAGGAAATAAACCAAAACACAGGACTTTAAGATCTACTGGAAGTAACTTTAGAAACTGTACATTATATAAAGTTGAGATGTGATACAGTATCCCTTTTTAAAAGCATCTTACTAAGGAAAAACAAATTGTTGATAAACTGAAACATACAGCAGAAGGTTAGTAAATACAAGTAGTTTATCTAGTGGAGAAAACAAAGTTTCACAAGGCCCTAATTAGTAAGCTAGCCTGAAATTTAGGGGTAGGGAGTATGGAAGGAGGGCTAACAGCTTTAGTTAAAGAACTTCTTTTGTAGGATATGGTCAATGTTAACAGTGTTTTTTGTCTTTAAATAAAAAAATAACAAGGAATCTATTTCAGCAAGGCCTGAAGAGTTACTGTTAAATCTGTTTTGTGGATTGGGCAATTATTTTACATGCTGACCAAGCTGGGCCAGAGCTTGCTGGGTGAAAAAATCTAGTTCACTATTATTTATACACTTTGAAACATATCAAGTCTCAATCCAATAAAATATTATTTATGGCATAAAACTCAACAGCAGGATCTGACCCACAGATAATGAAATCCTTACTTGAACAGCTTGAAAATAAAGATTTACAATAAGGTAATATAGAACTGGAAGCTTTATTGTTTGATTTAATGTGAAAATTATATACAGATAGGAAGAGAAAAATGTAACCAATTGAAGGTTAGGTTTAAAAACAGTAAGTGCCAGAATGAACATTTATTTCATATTAGCTTTCAAGAATCTTAATAGAGATGAACAATAAAAGTGTTAAATTTGCCACTTATTTCTAATTAAAAAAAGAACTGAGCATAGGAGGTTGGCATTTCAGTAGTATGTTTCTTTAAATGTTGGGGTTGGTTCAAGGTAAGATGCAGAGTTATTTTATTTAGTAGGAAGTGCTGTTTTTTAGCTGAATTTTTCATCCTGTTGCTGTGATGATTGAGTGACTGTCACTGGAAGACATCTGGGTTTTTGTATCAAGGCCAGACTTGGCTATTACATTAACAAGAAAATTAAAACTTACTGTTGCAGGAGCTGGGGTGGGAGGTGGGGCATAAGATGGTCTTTCTGTTTGAAAGAAAATAAATAACTTCTTGTAAACAACTGAGATATAATACTATGCAACAAAACTACCAATGGTCCTGTTTTGAAGAAAAAAAAATGAGAGTATTTTGGAATTCCCATTTGCTAGGGCATTAGTCTCTTATTAATATAGATTGATAAATATAAAAAATGAAACTTACTTGACATTTTGGAAGATTAAGTTCTCAGTTCCTTAAGAATGAATCTGAGACACTAAAATAAAAAAAAAGGAAAAAAAAAGAAAAATAAAGATAATCAAAACTCAGCAAGCATAAGAGAATGTTTTTCTAAAGAATAGGGTAGTTTGATATTTCTTTGTAAAATTACATTATCTTCTAGTAATCAAGCCTTTTAAATATTTTACTAGTTCTTTAGGTCACTTAGTTGATCAGAATTAAATGACTAAAACAAATGACAGGGGATATTAAAAAGTAAAATTAGACATGTACTTGCAAGTTTTTTTGTTTTTTGATACTGAGCCACCTCTCGTATGGAAAATGTTTCGCTGATGCCATGTAAACATTTAATCAAATTGGTAAAAATATAGTGACAAAAGAATATGATGTATTTATTGGGGCCTTCCTCAACAAGGCCTACCAGACACTGACAGCTCCCTGATCAGCCATAGCTCTGCCTTCCTTTTAGGATAACAACTTCTTTCTAGTAAAACTGCATTTTACTCCTGAAGGCAGTGGAAAAGGTAACTGGTGTGACAATAAATTCACATTCTCTTATAGTGGTAAATGGAGCTTCCCCGGTGGCTCAGCGGTAAAAGAACCCGCCTGCCAATGCAGAAGACCTGAGTTCAATCCCTGGATTGGGAAGATGCCCTGGAGAAGGAAACGGGAACCCACTCCAGTATTCTCGCCTGGGGAATCCCATGGAGAAAGGAGCCTGGTAGCCTACAGTCCATGGGCTTCCAAGAGTTAGACACAACTGAGCGACTAAAAAACAACAACATAATGGTAAATAGCTTCATAACCGCTGGGAATAAATTTCGAGAGTCTATGGGAAAAAACTCTTATTGATCTTTCTTAGCTCAACTCAAAACATATCTCCTCAATGGAGATTTCTGGACGTATCTGTACGAAATTAAATGTTTCCTCATTTGTACTCCAATTTACACAGATCAATGATATCATATTACATCTGCTAATATGGGGGCTGAATGGTGACAGGGACCAGCTAATTCATTATTGCTGTCCCAGTACCTAGCTCAATTCTTACCAACTTCAGTCCTAGTAACACTAGCTCAGGACATGACCACACACACGTGAACTTGTTCCTTACCTCACTATACATTACACACAGTGTGTACAAAGAGACAAACATTCATTTTTAGAAAAAAGGCAAATAACTTCTATGATTACTATTTTCATCCAACATTATGAGAAACAAATATGATTTTTTTTTTTGCTCCAGTTTTGTATTTTAAGGGCATTTCTGGAGCATTATGAGTAAGAGGCCTGGAGTGGAAAGAAATCATTTATTTTCTCAACGGCCCAACCTGAGTCTCCCGTCTCTCCTGAAGGTACAGGCAGGAAACCAGAGTCTGGTGCAGATTTCCTTCCTGCTCAAGCTTGGGTGGGCTGTCAACATCCAGTAGGCCTTGCTGTGGGGGGCCCTGATAATAACTGCCACAAGCTCCCTGGTGTGTCATGTTTTATTGTTAATACTTCAAAATTACTGATCTCTTGTGCTATACCATTAATTTCAAGAGTGATCTCGTACATTTGTCCACCACTGTATGCATCCCCGGTGCCTGGCATAAAATCCTGGAGAAGTTTAACACCATCTGGTTTAACAGTCACACTACCAACGAGACGTGTACTGCTACTGCCATTTTACAGAGGGAAAAAAGGAGTCTCGTTCAGTATAAGTAACTTGACTCAAGACACAGAGTCAGCAAGTGTCAAGAGTTGGCTCTCAGACCCTGGCCAAACTGTTGCCGAGCTTCCGCTCTTCACTCCAAGCCACACCGTGAGTCCTCAGATCGCTGCCTGGACAAGGGGAAACCACCTTCCTGGGGGTGAGGACCACGGGCTTAGCTTGCCCCAAGGGCTTCCTCTGAGATCGACCCTTTTAGGTTTGATGTGAAGGTGCACTTTACCAGCTACTCTAGTGAAGAGAAGCATGCAGAAGCGCTTGGAGCACTTCCGCGGGGTCGGTGGAAGGGGCACTTCGGCCGCCCAAGAGGAGCCCCAGGTGGGACCATCTCCCCACCCTCGCTCCGCTAGGCCTCAGAAAGGCCGCAGCCGGCCCCCGGCCCTGGTCCCGCGGCCAAGTCTGAACCCCAGCAACCCCCAGCAACCCCAGCCAAGCCGGGCCCCCACGCCTCTCCACGCCCCCGACCCAGTCGGGCCCAGTCGGAAACACTCACCCGCGGGCAGAAAAAGCGCCCGCAGCTCCGGCCTCGCTTCCCTTTGTCCCGCGCACGCCCCGCCCCTGGCGTCCCGAGCTTCCGCGCTCGCACTTTCAACACTCTTCTTAATTCCTTTCCGGGCCCCAGTCGACTCTCTTCAGAAAAATAAACGTTCCAGTGGGGACGCGGCGGTGTTTAGTACCGTCAAGGATTTTTTTTTTCAGGCTCCACACGTCCCTCAAAACTCCCCGAATGTCAGTACTTTGCCAGCCGGGCGCCGATTCGTCACTCCGGAGAGGGAGGAGGTGGCCCGACGGCGGGTAGGCCCGGACCGCGCGGCCCCCAAGGAGCCGGAGCGGGGACGGGTGACGCGGCGGGAGGTGCGAGGCTGAGCCGAGGGGAGGTGGGAGCGCGGCCTCAGCGTCCCCGCGCGGGGCCGGAAGGCGGCGGGAAGCGCGCCCGGTCGCGAGCCCGGAACCACTGTGGCCGCGCGGCCCGCGCACCACCCGGGCCGGACTCAGGCCGCGCACGCCCCCCCGTCCCTGCCCCCGAGAGTTTTCTGTTTTTTTCCTTCCGGTCTCGTTCTTCCCTCTTTCTCTGGGAGCTGGTGTGTCTATACTCCAGCAAGCCAGGATGGAGGCGTGGAGAGCCGGGTTTACAGAGCTTCCGTCCTCCGGCGCGCCTCCCAGGGCTTCCTGCCTTAACCGCGGGCAAGAGCTTTGGTGAAAGCAGCACAGATCTTTCCAGCTGTTCCCAAGCGCAAGTCTGGTGCAGTTGTCACAGGTTTCTGAGCCAAGGCCCAGAGATGTAAATCTCCTTGCCCCAGCTTGTGTGTCTCTGCAGCACCGGGCAAGGGGTCTGTGTCCCAAAGCGCCTTGGCTTATTCTGTTTCCTCTGCCAGTCCTTCACTTTTGGGCTTAAACTCATCTGTCCTCCCGGATCCAGCTCAAATTCTGTCTCTGATGCCCTCCGGGAACTCCCCGCCTCACGCGCACCTCTAACCCCAGAATTTCTTCTTCTGAACGCCCAAGATTCTTTGATAACTATTATGGCCTTTACCTAATACATTGTATCAGGTTGTGTTTGTCATTGTCAGTACTCCATGAGAGCCTTGAAAGCAAAAGTTCAGCTGTCTGCATTGGTCATCTTCCTATAGCCAGTGCCCAGTAAGGCCTTGAACCATTGTTAGAAGCTCAGTAAATGTATATTCAGGCAGGCTAGCGTTAGTCCAGGACTCTTTTCACTAAATCATGACTACGTTGATGTACTAGGTAGCAGCCTCTCCTTGGATATATAAACCCTTGACCAATGTGGGCCACTGCAGAGGGGGAAGGATCTGAAATTACTTGCGAATGGTGTTGACATTTAGAATGATTGGATTCTTCAGCTACCCTTAGCCACCGTCCTGGGTGTGCCAGCAGGGACTAGGGCATCTCCAGAAGTATGCAAAGCCAGGGACAAGTGACCCTCTGTCCAGTTCTTCCACCTCCAATATTTTCATGTTCATGATTAGAGATTAGTGAAACTAAAGAGCATATTAACGGAGAAGGCAATGGCACCCCACTCCAGTACTCTTGCCTGGAAAATCCCATGGACGGAGGAGCCTGGTAGGCTGTAGTCCATGGGGTGGCTAAGAGTCACCACTTTCACTTTTTACTTTCATGCATTGGAGAAGGAAATGGCAGCCCACTCCGGTGTTCTTGCCTGGAGAATCCCAGGGACGGGGTAGCCTGGTGGGCTGACGGACGTCTATGGGATCTGTCCAGTTCTTCCACCTCCAATATTTTCATGTTCATGATTAGAGATTAGTGAAACTAAAGAGCATATTAAAGGGAAAAGAGGTCATCAAAGGATAATGTGCAGCCTGAGTGGAGCTTGAGATAATGTACCTGAAATTGCTTTTTTAAAATATAAAAGCATCAGATACATGGATTAATGTAAGATACACAAAGGCTTCAGCAGGGAATCCCAGTACCTTCTTCCACTGGCTTTTGTAGTGGAGGAGGATTGGGCAGGCGCCATTCTGGGTCAGGTGCTTGGTTATGTCATCTCTAGGCAGTCTTCTGCAGAAAAAGTTCTGGGTGTTAGCAACAAAGCATACTGTAGTGGGAAAGGGAGGACTCAAAAATAGTAGGAAAGGAAAGGAGTGGTGACATTGATACACTTTCTCATCTCCTGATCTTTACTCAAATGTCACCTCAGTACATTTTTCCTGATCTGTATAAAACTGTAACTCATTCCCCAACCTCCTATTCATGTTTTTTTTCTATACTATATATTACCACCTAACATACTCTATTTGTTATATTTTTATGTTGTTATCTTTTTCTTCCCATCAAGAATGAAAGCTCCTTGGGCTGGGGATTCAACATCTGGAACAATTTGCCGATTCTCGTGCCTATATCTGTGGAGTGAATAAATGATCAGCTATCTCATTTTCTTCCCTTTAGTTCTTTCTCTGCTCTGAAGATTTGCAAAATTAAGAAAGGAAGAATATAGGCAAAATATAATAGAGAAAGATTATAAAGATTGAGATTGAAGAGTGAAATATCCAACAGGATGGACTCTACTTACACTGAGTTGCTGTTGATTTTTTCCCCAAGCAGACATTAGGACATATGATCTTGCATGGGCAGGGATATTTACGGGGCCTGCAGGACAGGTTATTTTGGATGGTGATTATTCCTGGAAGATGTGGGATGAACAGTTAATATGACTGTTCATACTACATGTAAAGATATTGGGAACCCTCACAGGCACCTAATGGTAAACCCCAGAGGCAGGACCAAGCAGTTTAGTTTTCTTTCTGGCAGCAAGATCCAGGAACTTTGCCTGCGTTGCCCTTTGACACTACTCATACTTCCTTGAGGTTCTTCTTCCTTCCCAAATTAGTAAAATGATTAAGCTTGGATTGAAGTCTCTTTGATTTCTTTCCCTTGTGCTGTGGGAAGATGCTGGGAAGGAAAAAACAGGGGTAGAACAGGAACCATGACTGGGAAGGAAGAAAGGAGAACAAGGGAGAGGGCAAGGAAATACCCATAGTCCTTGGACACCTACTTGTCTGTGAATTGGCACTAGGAGGTTTATTCCTTTACAGCCTTTTAAGATTGTACACAATTTTTAGGTGCTTCCTCCCAACCCTCTTCCAGATAGAGGTTTTGACCTTTAACAGATTTTCAAAGAGGTTTGTGACTCAAAAAGATTTTGAATCCAACACTGAGCCATGCAATTTGTCTAGAGTTTGTTCTAATGAAGCATTTTTAAATGGATCCCCACCCCCCCACCACTTAAAATAGGGAAAGGGAGGACAGAACTCTGTCTGAACCACTTATAAAAGTCTGGCTAATAGAAACAAAAGTGTGGCTATAAGAAACATGGTGAAATAAACTAGTTTTCTCAGCCCTTTCTGTGAAAGCAGAAGTTATGGCTGTTCAATTTCTATTACTAGAAGTCACTGTGAAATATTGAAGTCCAGGAGATTTCCATAGGTCTGAGTGATTCAGCATGTTGTGTAGACTTTGACAAAGTATGGTTTGCTTTTACCTTCAAAATATCTGGGGATTTGGGACATGAACATGAATTCTCTCCCAGTGACTGTTTCCATCCATATATTCTTGTATATTTGAGTAGTGCTTTGCCAAATATTTTTACATGTGTATTATTTCAAATAGCTCTGTGAAGTTGGCAGGGCAGGAATGATGATCAAGTGCCACCTTTCTCTTCATTTTAAGGTGTGAAAACAGAGACCTAGAGAATTTAAGTGACTCCTTCCTGGTTGCATGGGTCATGAGTGACAGTCCCAGGGCTGGGATCGTAAAGTTTTGGTAACTGAACTTATTATTTACTTTTTTTTCCCCCAAACTTTAAACTTTTGATTTTGTATTGGGTTGTAGCCGATTAACAATGTTGTGGTAGTTTCCAGTGAACAGCGAAGGGACTCGTAGTATTTACTTTTGTATTTTGTTGTGGAAGCATGCATTTGAACCATTTCAGAGAGATTGAAGAATACTAATCTCTATTCATCCATTAAATGAGGATGATACTGTTCATCTTGTAGGATTGCTGTGAGAATTAGAGATTGAGGATGCTGATTACAGGACCAGGAGCAGAGTGAGCCCTCTGCAAATGGCGGCTGCTTTTATTATACTTTTCCCAGGACTATGAGATTATTTTTATTTTTTAATTAGAATATATATTAGCATATACCGTTCTTAATTTTTCTGTTGTTAAAGTATAACAATTGTGCTTTTATGCACCTTGGTTGTAGTTTTCTCCATTCTGCAATGAAACTAACAATATTGGAATAATTCTACTCAATACAATGTATCAAACTCAAATACAATACAGGTTTGCAAGTTCATGTTTCAGTTTTTTTTTTATTGTAGTGGTATCATTTACTTTGGTAAACTCATATCCCAATTTAAAATGCAAATACAGAAGCAAATAAAGCCATTATAAATTCAGGTACTGTATTTTAAAATGTACATGTTATACATACAAGAGCTGCATAGTGGAATTACTATCACGAGCAGTTACATTCATGATGCCGGGTACTGTTTTTAACACTGTGTATAGATGACACTAGATGTATTCCTTTATTTATGATACTGTTGCTTAGTACAGTAACTTTTAGTACAATAGCTTATATGATTGCATTTCCAAAGCTTTAATAAAGTTAGTAGCATTTAACTAATATTGGATGAAAACACTTTGATGTACAGGATGTTATTTTAGGTCAGATGCTTATGCAAAAAGAAGTACTTCACATGCTGTTGTGTCCTTGACAAAATAAAATCATCCCTTTCACAAAATAGAATAAGCCAGGCTAAAATAAATCTGAACTAACTGAAAGAACATTTAAATGTTATTCCCTGTATTATGTTAAAGATTATTTAACACAATTTTCTTCTGGTTAAAATTACTTTTTTTTTTGGTTGAAAGAAAGAAGAGAGAGAGAGTTCCAAAGGCTGTATTAATATGCTAACAGCTGTAGCCCTTTAGGTGATACTTTAGCTGGGAAAAAAAGTATGGAGAGTTGTACTCAATGTTTTTTCTGCTTAGAAAAAAATTGATAGCCTATAAATTTCTAATGTTTTAAAACAAGTATTTATTATTTAAGGTCTTTAAATATACCTGTATTAAACAAATTAGGCTGTTTAAAAAACTTTGCAACAATACTTATTCACAAATATATCTTCTTTCCATATTGATTAGGGTTTGAACAACTTAGAAACATAAATCCTGCAAATACTCTTTGCTTAGATAACAGTACCGTTATCTTAATTCACATGAATGTTTGCAAGAAATATTTATAATACTTTATATAGTATCTTTATCTAATGCTCACATCAGAGACTCAAATTAAAATCATACTTAACTTTATACAGATGGAAAAGTTGGAATGATGAGAGGTTGGGTCCGGTTCCAGTAATTGTAGTAACTAGGTTTCCTCTTTTGCTTGTGCAGCTGCCTCTGATTTTTGTGTGGGAGGTTACAACCTTTACAGTTCTTTGAGTAAAGTTACTATTCAGGAAATCAGATAATGATGACAGAAAACTTTCAGATGAAGATTAATTTAATCATCAGATGCGCCTGGGGGTGTCTTCTATAATTTGCTCAAAACATCTGGTAGAAAATAACTCTTATTTTCTACCTGCACAAATTATTATCTCAAAAGGAAAGAATTCAGCTAAGTGAATAGTGATTCCTCTTTACAGGTTTGTTTATAATTGCTTTCTTTTTTAAGTAGAAAAATTCTTTTAGATGTAACCAGTCATAGAATAATGATGACTCAATGTGTTTCTTGACATAATACAATCATATTTAAACAGACCTTTCCCTTTTCCTTAGAATGTTCAGCCATTGAGTGAAATTTTAAAGACTTAACTAAACCATCTTAATGCTTACAGTTTCTGACAAAAACTTAAGGGAAAAGGAAGACTATTTGAATAATAAATAAAATAGAACCTGTACTTAATTTCTTATTTTAAGCTCCCTTTGTCCAAAAAAAAATACACCTATAATTATATTCCGAGACATTTTGTCCCTCCCTCTTTTTTTTTCTGGTCATAACATACATACTTAACATACATAACATACATACTTAATAACTTACATTTTGGAACAGAAGGTGGCCAGCAGGCCTACCGTGGTCCATCCTAATGTCATTTTCACATCAAGTCAAATACTGTCTTTGGATTAATTAGTTGTTGATGGACGTTTGATAGAGGGGATACTGCATGATCTTCTCATGATAAGCCTGACTTCTATATCTGGTAGATTATCCTGCTTAGTCTGTGAACACCCTTCATCAGTGGCTGCTAAATGAAGATCAAATCGAAGAGAAACTGATTTTTTCCTTAATCGAGGGTTATCTTTAAAGAAGGAGCCTTCCCATTCTTTAATAACTTCATCCACTTTCTCTGTCCTGAAATGATAAAATAAATCTTCCTATATGAAGAAGTATGGCTATAGTAAAAAAACATGTAATATCTATTGTATATGAAAAATTAATCAATAAATGTATATAACTTATATTAAATTTTAAATCATAATTTATAATTTACATTGTGACAGTTAAATGTGTATTCTTTAAAAATCATATGAATAAAATTTCTAAGGGGTTCTATGGAATTTTCATGTTTTGGCTATATTTTTTGGAAAAATGATGAATTAACGATTGAGTACTTTATATGAGTTTTTATATATTTATTCATGTATGATTAAAAATCACGATATGTAAAATTATGTTTAGGCACATGCAAAGATTACTGAGATTACTCAATTGAAGTTAATTTTTTTTGCATGTGTTCATTATTATTTCTAAGTCAAAACTGTTTTACTTACTGAATAGTGCCATGAGCTTCAGTGCTTTCTTTCACAATATTTCCATTTAATATTGCCTGTTTGGTCACTGTTTCCACTTTTTCATCCTCATACTTTTGTGGGACTTTTGTTGAAAAAGATATTTCATTTATAATGGCTGTGAAAATATTATTTATGAAATATTAAATTACAACATTCACAGTACTATTCAGTACTATTCATAGTACTATTATATACTAAATACTAGTCACAATCAATGTGTATGTCAAACTTTATTCAAATATTGCTTGTTTTGCTACTTTAGAATATTTATTTACAGTAAATAAATTATCATATATAGTATTATATATAATTATATATTATTTATATTATTTTAAGTAATATTGTTATTATATTATTTATTATTAATACATAATAATAATAATTAAATATAATAAATAAAGTGAAGTGCCTATAAATGGCACTTCACTTTTCAGGTTAGTTAAATCAGAAACTCACCTGAAGGTAAAACAAAACCGACTCTACTGGTGGTAGGTTTTTGTTCTTTTTTCCCACCTTGGATACTACCATAATATCTGAAATTGGAAAAAAAATTATAGAAGCAACATTGTATTAGCATGTAATTGAAACAAATGCTCTCCAATAAGAGAATGGATAAATTGTAGCTTAGTCGATAAAGAATCTGCCTGCAATGCAGGAGACCTGAGTTTGATCCTGGGTCAGGAAAACCCCCTGGAGAAGGAAATGTCAACCCACTCCAGTATTCTTGCCTGGAGAATCGCATGGACAGAGGAGCCTGCCAGGCTACAGTCCATGGGGTCACAAGAATCAGACAGAACTTAGAGGCTAAACCATCACCAACACAAAGGAAGTACTATCTAGCAGTGAAAATAAGTGAACTAAAGATACACTGTATCTGTAGGGAACAATCTCCCAAGTATTACACTGAGTGGGGGGAAGAAAGATTATCCCTAGCTAATTTTACAAAGATTAAAATATATGCAAAACAATTCCCCATTTTGCTTAGGGATATATATAATGAGACTTACAGGCATCAGACCTGGGAGCCAGGTTAGACTGATGGAGGGGGATAAGATGAGCAGAGGTGTGGTTTAGGTGCTGGCGTGGGGATTAGGGGGACTTCAGTAACATTATAAATGTTTCACTTCTTAAACATAGGAGTTCATTATATTTTTCTTGATAACTTTTGTAACTTTATCTTAAATAAATTTAAGTGAATGTCACTCATGTCCAACTCTTTGTGAGCCCATGGACTGTAGCTTGCCAGGCTCGTATGTCCATGGAATTCTCCAGGCCAGAATACTGGAGTGGGTAGCTGTTCCTTTCTTCAGGGGATCTTCCCAACCCAGGGATCGAACCAGGTCTCCCACATTGCAGGCAGATTCATTACCATCTGAGCCACCAGGGAAGCCCAAATACCTGTGTATCTTAAATATAGCATAATAAATCTTTAAAAATTGTGTTAAAGGAATGTTAAAGACCCCTTTATCAACATCTTGGATGATTAGGCATTAAACCAAATCTACAATCATTTTATTTCATAACAAATTATATGTATACAGCTATATAATTTATTTACATAGCACTGTTTTAAGCACTATACAAACATTCATTCATTTAATCCTCAGCAATTCTGCTGCTGCTAAGTCACGTCAGTCGTGTCCGACTCTGTGTGACCCCATAGACGGAAGCCCACCAGGCTCCCCCGTCCCTGGGATTCTCCAGGCAAGAACACTGGAGTGGGTTGCCATTTCCTTCTCCAATGTGTGAAAGTGAAAAGTGAAAGTAAAGTCGCTCAGTCATGTCCGAGCCTTAGCGACCCCACGGACTGCAGCCTACCAGGCTCCTCCATCCATGGGATTTTCTAGGCAAGAGTACTGGAGTGGCATGCCATTGCCTTCTCCGCAGCAATTCTGAGGTAGGCATTTTATAGATGAGAAACTGAGGCAAAGAGAAATTCAATAATTTGCCCAGCATTACTTAGCTACTAAATGGTATTTTTAATTCATGTTTTTCAAAGATTTGGTAAGTGTCAAGACTTATTATAGATGATAGTAGTTTCACCCAGTTTTATGGAGGATTCAGAATTCTGACGGAGAAGGCAATGGTATCCCACTCCAGTACTCTTGCCTGGAAAATCCCATGGATGGAGGAGCTTGGTGGGCTGCAGTCCATGGCGTTGCTAAGAATCGGAGATGACTGAGCGACTTTACTTCCACTTTTCACTTTCATGCATTGGAGAAGGAAATGGCAACCCACTCCAGTGTTCTTGCCTGGAGAATCCCAGGGACGGGGGAGCTTGATGGGCTGCCATCTATGGGGTCGCACAGGGTTGGACATGACTGAAGTGACTTAGCAGCAGCAGCAGCAGAATTCTGAAGCAAGCACAAATAAAGCTTTATTTTTCTGGGAATATGGAAAATTGTAGGTTGTGCTGTGCTCCAAGTCATATGACCTTACAAGTGTTTGCAGATTATGAAACTGTGTGTGAATTATTAAGAATCCCTCTTTTGATGCCTTTTGTTGTCAGAGTATCTGGAAGTCTTTCAAACAGTGTACATAGAACAACATTGCTTTCCATGGTTGTAATATAATAATAATAGTAACGAATAGTAATATTAGTAATATTACTATTAGTATTATTAGTAATAGTAATTTGAGGGGGCTGGAACTAGTTCTCCCACTTATTAATAATTAGTATTATTAATACTATTACTAATAGTATTATTATTTTGGAGTTTGATGTGTGCCTGGAGTGGGCCCTTGTGGGAGGGGGAAAAGCGGTAAGGTGTGAATTTTTCAAACTTTCTTCGTGGGTGGTCTATTGGAGGCACTAATTCTATAAGGGGTGAATGGCAGGGAAAGTGAGAATGTTAAGGAAGGTCTTCTTTGTAGTGATGGAGGATCATTTCCATTTTGTTAGGCTTGCTGGTACTCTTTCTTGTTGCTCAAGTCCCTGACTTTGGGTCGTCTATTCATAATTTGGTGTGTGCTTAGTCGCTCAGCCATGTCTGACTCTTTGCGACCCCACAGATTATAACTTGCCAGGCTCCTCTGTTCATGGGATTTTTCAGGCAAGAATAATGGAGTGGCTTGCCATTTTCCTCTCCAGGGGATCTTCCCAACCCACAGATCAAACCCATGTCTCCGGCGTTGCAGACAGATTCTTTCCCTGGCTGAGCCATCGAGAAAGTCCCTCATAATTTGAGGGGACTGGAACTAGTTCTCCCACTTATTTTGTGGCAGTGCCTATCTTGTGGTAGGAACTTGGTGATCATGCCTTGGTAATGATTAGGTGTTTAGATTTAAATTTTCCGACTACATCAGTGACCTAAGCAGCTTTGTATTTCTGGTCATTCACTATATGGAAATTAGGTACCTGATTTCTTCCTTTTCTAGGAGGTGGCGATACGTTGCGATTTCCTGCTCCAGCCTCATCTTGGTGTTGAGGAGCATTTCATGCTCTCGAAGCTGCCTTTCGATGCCCCGCCTTACTTCCTGTAGCTCTTTTTCTAGTCCTTCAATCACTGCCTCCAGGTCTTGCAGCTGCATCTGGTAGTGTTGCTCACTGGCATGCAGGGAGTTTTCAAGGCCCCTTTCCTGTTTTATACAGATCTTCATCAGTGAATCAAGGAAAAAAACCGTGTCTCTGAAATCTGATTTGTAGTGTCTTCACTCAGTTGAGTTCTTTCTTTAAAAGGTTTCAATAATTGTACAGCACTTATGCAAGAAGTATTTCCTTCCAGTTTTAGGTATGGCCCAACTTTTAAAAAAGTTGTATTTTCTATCTACAGCTAGAGAGTTTTCTATTTCCATGGAAACCTGTGCTCATTCTTATGCGCCCCCCCCAAAGGAATCTGCAGTGTGATTAGTTTATTATCACCCTGATTTATTTGATTTCTTAAATATTGAAAAGTATAGAATATTGAATATTAAAGCCAGAGCAGACTCCTTATAAAAGGCATTTTTGGAAAGTGTTTAATATTTTTCTATTAGAAGTCTTTGTAGCATGGATAAGAGAATCCTCCACTGTTAAGACTTTGGATAATGACAAAAGCTCTTTTCCCCCATTCTAACATTTTGAGAGCCCCAGGGTCCTGGAGTAAGGATTATTTCATTATTGTAAGTGTGAATTAAACCTTCAGTGAACTGATGATAGACATTGCCCTGATGGAGGCAGGGCGCTAGTTGAACTGGGTCAAATGGATAGAATTCAGTGCCCTGATTTTTAGTTTTTCACTGTCCAGTAATGGATATTACTCCTTTCCCTCTCCTAATCAGATAAAATCTGGGGACTCAACGGGCCAGCCGCCTTGAGGTCATTCTCACCACGGCATGGAGAGATTCAATTTCCACTTGCAGGTGGTGCCACTGGCGTCGGGCTTCCTTGAGTTCTGCTTGAGCTGCCTTTAAAGCCTCTTCATCTTTGTCCATTTTTTTGCTTAGATCTTCTTCCAACTAGAAGAAAGCCAACGACAACAATAATAGCGACAACAACAATAAAAAGAGCACTTTTGAAAATGAGCCCTTTAAAAGCAGTTATAGACAAATAGTATAGGAGTCAAATCCTTTTTCTTTAAATTACAGATGTATGTTCTGGTTGGTGCTCGGTCACTAGTTAAACACATGCATGAGTTAACTGCACTCTTAGCCTCAGTTTTCTCAGATGTAAAATGAACCTCAAAAGTCCTTTCCTACCATGACAGTCTATGAAATGCAGAAAAATACATTTTAGTGAGAAGTAAGTTTGCAAGGCCTAAGTTTGAGACCTCTGATTCTTAACTTTCCATTATTTATGGCATCATTAAGGAAGAAAGAGAATTAGCTACTACTTCCCCCCTTCCCCACTTTTTTCTTATAAGCTGCTTTATGAATTGATTATTTCTGGGACTGGATATATGGACAGGAAGTAAATACTACTAGAAAATATGAATAATTTACAGAGTTAAGTTATCATAGGCATTAGAGAGAAGGCAATGGCAAGCCACTCCAGTACTCTTGCCTAGAAAATCCCATGGATGGAGGAACCTGGTGGGCTGCAGTCCGTGGGGTCGCTAAGGGTCGGACACGACTGAGCGACTTCACTTTCACTTTTCCCTTTCACACACTGGAGAAGGAAATGGCAACCCACTCCAGTGTTCTTGCCTGGAGAATCCCAGGGATGGGGGAGCCTGGTGGGCTTCCGTCTATGGGGTCACACAGAGTCGGACATGACTGAAGTGACTTAGCAGCAGCAGCAGGCATTAGAGATTCTAAAATAGACTTCTGTATTAAAAGAATCCACTGTTGATTCACCTTTTTCAAAATGATCTTTTTAGAAGGCATGCTAACTTTGGATATCTAGGGTGGTAGCAAAATGACTTCTTTAAAAACTGCTCTCTAAATGTTCTCATATTAAATAATGAGTGAATTAGCTTATATTCAACTTTAAGTGTTCTTATGCTGATGCTGGGATTGAATGAAAGTATCTTTTGACAAAATTGTCAACATTTGACCCCAGAAGCAGTAGGAACAATGTATGGAATTAATTGTATTATTTTGAGGCAAAAATTAAAACTTTTAAATGTTCATATAAAATGCATTTTAAAACACAAAAAAATTAATTTGGTGGTACAATAGATTTTTTAAAGGAAATATTGGATTAAATGAGAATCAATAAAGTATAGTTCAAGGAATTAGATGACAAAATTCATTCATTTCTCTTGGTTTGTTGTGTCACTTATTCTTAGTGTTATGTTGGCAGAATAAAGCAGCAACACATATTAGAGAAACCACAAAAGAGGAGGACAAGAATTTCAGAAATAGAAGAGCGTAAAAATTCTGGTATCTACTGGATTTTGAGTGAGGAGCTGGCAGCTCGGCTTGTGTGGTAGCTCGATTCCGAAGATGGCTCTCAGGAATCACTTCTCCCCAAATTCATGTCCGTGTTTGGTCCTGTTCCACCCTGAATCTGGGATGACTTGTGTCTTGCCTTAGTCAGCAGAATATAGAAGATGTGTCAGTTGTAGGCCTAAGCCTTAGGAAGCCCCGACAACTTCCACTTCTGTGCTTTTGGGAGCCCTGGTATACACTGGGAGCCTCAATGTATAAGAGATCCAGACACCCTGTGGGAGAGATTGTGTAGAGACCAGTTGGAGAGAAACAGGCCCAGCTGTCTCAGCTGAGCCAGCCTTCCAGAAATGTCCTGCCAAGGTGCCAGACGCAGGAGTAAGCCACGTTGGCTGTCCCAACCTAGTTGTGCCCCAAGATGACTGTGGTCCTGGCCAATGTCACGTGTGGTGGAAGAATCACCCCCGCTGAACCCAGTTAACCCATAGCAGTATGAAAGACAATACAATTGTCTTTTTAATTCACCAAGTTCTAGAGTGGTTTGTTATATAGCTGTAAATAACTAAAAAGCTTAGATTTATTTTGTAATAATTAAGTAATCATGCTTTCTCAAATTTATTCTAGTTGATTTTCTGAATTCTTTGGGAAAAAAAATAAGTCCCCCAAAGTAGTTTTATGTTAAAAGGAAGCAAAACTTACTGTAGTCTTGCTTTTTCACTTTAGTCTTTCAGCATTGTGACTTGTAAACTAAGTAACTTTATTTCTATTATTGCAAAATAAAATGTTTATTTGGTTTATAATTTTTAGAAATTGTCATCTATTAGTTGTTTTCTTCTCTTTTTAAAAGGTGAGTAAATTCTTGAAACACTTCAAATACCTCAGTGAATTTGCTTCATTTGAGATGCTGATCATTCTTTATGAAGACTGAAAGTGTTACCTAGAGATTAAATTTATGATGTTACTAAAAGTGAATTACTAATGTGATAACGTCCTATGATTTCCCAGCAATATTTTTTCCCTTTTGGTGATGTTCTTAAGTAAACTCTTTGCTGTGTTTGGGTGCTTGGAATAGAACTTGAACTCAGATATGATAGGTAAACTAAAAAAAAAAATAAACAAATCCTGAATTTCTGAAGCCTTGTTTCTAAAATAGATGTTTGTCCATTTGTTTAGAGATGAGACCTTAATTAATTGCTAAGGGTGATTGTCGTTTTAAAACAAAGTGTCTATGAAATGAGGATTTAGCCCTTATTTAATTTGGCTGTCTTTCTAAACAATACTTAAATATTACATGCTTAGTATTAGAGATAAACATTTCTCACCTTTTAGTCCAAAAGCAAAAAAAATCTATAGTCAAAGTGAAAAGTCCTTATTGATTTGGAGAATTTTGATTGTCCCAATTTATATCATTGTTTCTGAATACCATGTTCACATACTCACATGATTTCTGTTTGTAACAGTCTGGTATAAAATCGAACTCATGAAAAAATGATAGAAGCCTTTTAGAAATATTTTACTTAGTTTTATCTTGCAAAGTGTGCAAGACAATAAATTCACTATAAAGCTTGTCATTTTAAAGGTGTTATTTAAATTATTTCTATAAGTAAATCCGTGATATCTTCCAAGGGTATCTGAAATGCTTCCTTTCTATAAGATGTCTAAAAGAGATTACTGTGCATCATTTTATTGTATACTGATCCCATGTTTTGTTAATGACAGTAACCTCATGATTTATATAAAAATCAAATGCATCAATCAACATTCATGTAATGGTCATTTAACAGTAATAAACACAGCCTTTCCCCCTATAGTCCCTGTCACATTGCAGTAAAACCTAAATTCCTTCCCCAGTATATGCTGCATTGAAAAGGAAATACTGTACCTCAGAGAGGCCGGGACAGGAATTGGATAGACATGGATTGTCTCCTTATCCTGGAAGATGCCTGTCTGTATGAAATCATTACCTGGATCCTTGTTGAGAGCACGGTCTCTATCTGATTTCTGGTGAGGAGCTTTTCATAGTTTGCCCTGATCTCATTGAGTAGCTGGGACAGCTCCATTCTTTTCCCATCCTCCACCTTGGCTAACAGAACCTTATCGATAGGATGAGTCTCTGCGGCAGAACCTGCTCTGTCTGCATCGCGAGCAGAGAGAGCGCCACGGAGCCTTAAAGATACAGAGCTCCTTTTTTTCAGAAGCCATGGAAACCCCTGGGTTTCTCGTCAATTGTGCAAATATTTGGTAAACGCTTTTCTCCTATTGCTGTTGATCTGGTAGAAGTGTCAGTCTCTCCATAAAGGAACCAAAAAATGAAGACAGTTTCAGTATTCCTGGATTGGGTCTCTGTAAAACTGAGCACATTTGGCAGAGGGAAGTTAATTTAGCTTGTGGAAAGAAAATGGGGCATAACATAAAGAAAATTGTGTTTTGTTTTCCCAAAATATTACATGGAAATAAATCTGGACTTAAAACATGGTGCCTAAGCTTTTCTTTTATGGCTTTCCTCACCATTTGGATTATTTAAACAGAAAGGGTATGGGAGGGCATTAGACTATGTTGTAAACCTGGAATATTCTGACAGTTACTGGGAAAAGTGACCATTATATTCAGCTGACAGCTGTCATAAGCTGCAGGATTGACTGATTGTATTTCTCTTAAATACATACTGCTTGACTTGTGGTGGGTGGCTGGCCTGATGGCAGAGTTTGATATATTGAGGTGAATTCCTGAAGGCATATTACAGATGAAGCTATGGCTGGAGATAAGTGCTAATACAGGATGAGAACTGACAGTTAACATTTCCAACATTTCAATAAGGTTGAAGAAATACAACAAGACAGCCCCTGTGCTGGGTGTATTCACTGAGATAAGATATATTGTCGGGTTATTCTTTCATGAGTAAACATAGAGTTGATACCAACTCCTACATACTCATATAACATTTGTGCAGCTCTTCTAACTTTATGAAGCACCTTTACATCTGTCATTCTATTTAATTGATAAAATCCCTGTCATTTTGTAAACTGTAAAGATGGTAAGTCTGTGCAGGAGGGGTTAAAGTGTCTTTCCCAAGGTCATATGGTGATTGGTGATGTAATGGCTTGGGACTGGGCTTTGAACCCTTGGCTGTATTCCAAATACTATCTAGTCCCGTTATGTCTCTCCCCACCTAAATTCCTTGTTTAGCCTGAAAAGCTGGCTGCTAGATATAACTGAAATATTTTCAAGGCTTGATCTATCTCTGTTATTTGTAGAGTGGCTTGGCTGAAGTTGTATCTGGAGTGTAGTTCAGGAAATAATCAATCTTTGGCTCTGGTGCTCACAGGGCCTTTGAACGTACATTATGCTCTTTTAATTTCTGAATTAAGTCACCGTTGGCTAGTCCAGTCTGTGCCGGGCATTCCCACAGTCCCCTCCAAGCAAAGCTGGGCACCCAGAACTCCTGCTGAGAGATGAGGCTCCAGGTCATTCCTGTGCTCTGTTTAATCTGACCCTCACCTCCTCCACCCTCCCCATTGGTCACGGTGGATTGGTCTAGGGGTGGACACTTTACCTAAGGAGAGTCAATCTGTAGGTCAGAGACCTGTGAGGTAGCCTGACCCAAAAGCTCTGACTACAGAGCATCACTTATGATTATTTAGGTCAAACTGATTCTCTTTCTTTGGCCACTGCAGCTGAGATATGGGAAGAGAAACAGGTTTTGATGGTGGGAGGAGAATCAGGAGAGAATTAAACTCATTACTTTATGTCGTTCCTTCTGATCTCTGCCTAACATACAGGGAGCTGAACTAGATTTCAGGCCTGGCAATCTGCATCTGAAACAAACCTCTCAGGTATTTCTACCTTATAGCGGTGCTTTCCAATAAAGAAACAGAATGTGGGCCACAAATGTAAACCGCACATGCAACTTAATACTTTCTAGGCATCATATCAAAAGACAGAAACAAGTGAAATGAATTTTCAAATATTTTATTTAACCTTAACTATCTAAGATACATCATGTAGTTGTTACTGTTGTAGTTCAGCTGCCAAGCCGTGCCCAACTCTTTGCAACCCCGTGGACTGTAGCACGCCAGGCTTCCCTGTCCCTCACCATCTCCCGGAGGTTGCCCAAGTTCATGCCCTTTGAATTGGTGATGTCATCCAACCATCTCATCCTCTGTCACCCTCTTCTCATTCTGCCTTCAATTTTTGCCAGCATCAGGCTCTTTGTGTCAGGTGCCCAAAGTGTTGGAGCTTCAGTTTCAGCATCAGCCCTTCCAATGAATATTCAGGGTTGATTTCCTTTATGATTGGCTGGTTTGATCTCCTTGCTGTCCAAGGGATGCTCAAGAGTCTCCTCCAGCACCACAGTTTGAAAGCATCAATTCTTTGGCGCTCTACCTTCTCATCAGGAAAGCTATGACAAACCTAGACAGTGTGTTTAAAAGCAAAGACATCACTTCGCCAACAAAGGTCTGTATAGTCAAGGCTGTGGTCTTTCCAGTAGTCATGTACGGATGTGAGGGCTGGATCATACACCATATAATAAATATAAAGTATTAATGAGATACTTTACATTCTTTATTTGTGATACTATCTTTGAAATCCAATGCATATTTTTATGCTCATTTCAATTTGGGCAAGCTACTCTTAAAGTGCTTAGAACCCGCATGGCTAGTAGCTACTGTGTTAAACACTGCAAGCTTTAATATTTGGGCCCTGCTGGCCCACACATATGGGAGTTCCATGTCTGGAACATTCCACGTACATACTGGATTAAAAGAAATAGTGCCAGATTTTTTTTTTTATGAGAGAGGAGACATATTTAAAAGTATTCTATAAGCGTGTAAATCGTGAAGTTATTTAATTCAAGATCTCAAATGTCACTTTTCAAGGAAAATTTTGCTAATTTGCTTGTTAAAAATAATGCCTTTTATTAGAGAAATCAGTAATAATAGCTCATTAAAGACTGTGGCATGTATAAAATTGTAGGATCCATGTAATTCTCAGTGCATTAGTTAGAGTTACATGCTATTCTTTATGTTTTAGAAATCATGCTGCTGCTGCTGCTGCTGCTAAGTGCAAATAAGCAAGGACCTCCTTCTTTCTTATAGGGAGCATCTTGAATCTACTCTAGTTATTAGAAAAAGAAATCATTTGGAAATGTTGTGTTTTGTTAACAGAAACAAATTAATTATAACATAACTCACAAGAACCAAAATGCTGTGGTTGAGAACACCAGTTGTAGGGACATTCACGAGAGTGAGCCCCAGACCCTTCAGAATTAGAATTCAAGACTGAAGGTCATTCATTCATTCAGTTGGTTATTGGATGATTACTGTTTGCACAGAAGTATGTTGGGTAAAGTTCTGGAAGAGTTCTGAAGTGGAGAGGTGACCTTTTGCGCCATATTGTGGGGAGAAAAGGTGGAGAAGGCATTGTAGAGGAAAGAGAAAAAAAAAAAAAAAAGAGGAGGGTTCAGGGTCAGATTATAGAAAAGGGAAGCTACAAAGCCTAGATTTTATTTGGTCGGAAATGGAGACTCATTCCCAGTTTATGAAATGGGGAGTCACATGGTTAGATTAACTGGGGAGGAGAGCAGAAGATTTCAAACTGAGGATACCAGTTAGAGGGCAAGTGTTCACGAAGAAAGAAGTAAAGCTATTTTCAAAGTTCTGGCTGGGCAATTATAGGAAACTGGATGTGAATAATGCCATGGGCATAGAGCAGCGGAAGCATGCATGAAATCAGTGAGTTTTAGCAAGTGGCAACTGATTTTGAAGGGAAGAGGAGGAGAGGGCAAAGATGATACAGATTTATACTCTCTGTGACTAGAACATGAGTGCTTCTGTCCCAGGTTTCAAGTGAATTCCTGGGACTGGCCACCAATTGAGGGTCCTTGGCTTTGAGCAGGAAAGAATTCAAGAGCAAGCCACAGTTAAGTTGAAAACCAAAGTGGAAGTGTTAGGTGCTCAGTAGTGTCTTACTCTTTGCGATCCCATGGACTGTAGCCTACCAGGCTCCTCTGTCCATGGGATTTTCCAGGCAAGAATACTAGAGTGGGTAGTCATTTCCTTTTTCAGGGGATCTTCCTGAGCCAGGAATTGAACCCAGATCTCCCACGTTGCGTGCAGATTCTTTACTGTCCGAGCCACCAGGGAAGCTCACAAAGTAAGATGAAAGCAGGTTTATTTAGATAGATACACATTCCATAGACAGAAAGCAGTCTGTCTGAGAAAATGAGAGCTGCTCTAAAATGTGGGATGTTTAGTTTGTGTGTGTGTGTGTGTGTGTTAGTCGCCCAGTCATGTCTGACTTTTTGTGACCCTCATGCGGGGTCAGGCTCTTCTGTCCATGAGAATTTCCAGGCAAGAATACTGGAGTGGGTTTCCTTCTCCAGGGGATCTTCCCAACCCAGGGATTGAACCTGGATCTCCTGCATTGCAGGTGGATTCTTTACCATCTGAACCACCAGGGCTGAGTAGTTTCATAGGCTAATGAGTGGGAGAATCATTCCAACTATTTTGGGGAAGCAGTGGAAATTTCTAGAAACTGGGTCACCTCCCACACTTTTGCCTTTGATGGTCGGCTTCAGAACTGTCTTGGCATCTGTGGGTGTGTCCCTTAGCACATGCTAATGTATAACAACGAGCCTATAATGAGGCTCACGGTCCACAGGAAATCGAATCGTCCACCTCTTAGAGGACCTAGTCAGTCTAACCAGTTAGGTATATGTCGTGTCCTCAACAGTTAAATCATTCTTTTAAAGGTTGTGCCCTGCCCCATTTCTGTCTCAGCTCCATGATCAGAATCAGAGGAGGGGAATTAGATTAAATTTGATCCATACATTTGAAAAAGATCTGGGGTCAAGCCTCTGCCTGCCAATTACTAGCCAAGTGTGCTTGGGTTAAATACTGTTTAAACATCAATTTCTTCATCTGTAAAATGAGACTAGTGCCACACCCTTCATACTATGACTACTATGATAGTAGTACTATTATCATCATCCTCATTTTATAGATAAAGATACTGAAGTCCAGTGAAGTGCAGAGCCAACATCCAAAGTCAGGCAGTCTGACTCCGGAGTCTACCCTTTAGAACATAAGCTGGTAATGTTTTAGTAATCGATGAAAAACACTTGGCACATAAAGTGCATTCTTGCTAAGTCACTTCAGTCGTGTCCCACTCTTTACGATCCCATGGACTATAGCTTCTCTGTCCATGGGATTTTCCAGGCAAGAACACTGGAGTGGGTTGCCATGGCCTTCTCCCATCCCAGGAAATCTTCCCAACCCAGGGATTGAACCTGCATCTCTTATGTCTCCAGCATTGGCAGGCGGGTTCTTTACCACTAGCGCCACAAGGGAGAATAAGACTTCCTAGTTCTTCACCATCTCCTGGAGTTTGCTCAAACTCATGTCCATTGAGTTTTTGATGCCATCCAGCTGTCTCATCTGTTGTCCCCCTCTTCTCCTTCTGCCTTCAATCTTTCCCAGCATCAAGGTCTTTTCCAATGAGTTGGCTCTTTGCATCCGGGGCCAAAGTATTGGAACTTCAGCTTCAGTATCAGTCTTTCCAATGAATATTCAGGATTGATTTCCTTTAAGATTGACTGTGATTTCCCTGAAGTCTGACAGGCAGCAAAGAATGAGAATCACTTGAGAATCACTGTTACACATGTTAGGCTTCCTTCCACACTTTCCCCTCTATGCTTCACCCAGAGGAAATGGGTTTGTAGCACAAATGTCTGAAATAGGACTCCCAAAGTTAAACATTGGCAAGTCCCATTATTTGCTATAGTTGATATAAATCTGAGTCCATAGGCTAAGGTAGACAGGACGTATACGTTGCTATATTTTTCTATAACAAATTAATCTTTACCTTGAGCTTCGATTCTGCACAGGATGTGTAATTAACTTTCATCATATGGACTACTACTACTTTTTCCCCAAAATTTTGCATCTAAGTTTTGGGGAACTTCGTAGTTGTGACTTTGGGGCCCCTGTACTATTTTTGATGTCGTCTAAGTCTGGGCTCCCTGAGTCAGTCTCTATCCTTCTTACTGGTTCATTTGTGTTGTTGGGGGTTGGGGAAAAAATTAACAACAAAATCTCCCAACCCAGAAATCCTCTCCACAAAGATAGTAGAGAAAGAAAACACTTTGCTTTATATTAGAATATGATGCACATCCCAGGAATCACTGAGTGCAAAGACAGAAGGAAATCTTCCCCTTCTAGAATCAAGCAGATACAACCTGTTACACCCCTGTTCTCAAGAGAAGCAGTAACTAGTCCTCCAGAAAGAGGACTTGACATCGCCATTTGTCACACACAGTTCATCTCGTAACTTTACCTGGTAATTGGGGTCACCATCTGTGTTCGCTAATAGGCTTCACATAAAGGAAAACTATACTTCTTGTAAGAGGAGGTAGTTTTGGAGAGAGGCTCCTACTTTCCCACAGGATCTGGGAGACTGGTGTGCTATTTTCCTTGGATGTTTACATTTCAAAGTCAAAGACATTCATAGGTTGCAAAACTGGACAAAATCTTATTTAGCTTTTAAAAAGATTCACTTATATTTCAAAGAAACAGAGAAAGAATTTGCAATGACAAGGTTTCTAAAGGAAATGCTCTAAGAAAACGGAGTGTGTGTGTGTGTCTTACCTCATTTCAATAGGGAAGATTAAGCCTCTTAGTTTGAATTTGTATTTGTGCTTCTAGCCGCTTGCTTTCTGCTTTTTGCTTGAGAATCATTCTGCTACATTAGTGTGCCGCTGGCATGGAAATACCAGGTGGGTTGTTTGTAGCTCCAGCTGCCAGACACCCCGTTCAACCATAACCTATTTGGCTCTTGTCCATTTCCTGGGGCCACAGTCCAAGAAGCAGGATGTAGTGCTCCTAAGCCATCAGGTCCCCAGCTTACCTCCCGTTCTGCTGCTTTGCAGGGGCTCTGACTCAGCCGCAGGGTCTGGGGCTCCTCTCTTGGAGACCTACCGCTGCGCCTGTCTCTTCATTCCTCCTTTCTCCCCTCTCCCTTCAGTCCCAGGGAAGCTCTTCTATCCTAAGGTTCTGTTCTAGAATATAAGCCCCAAGACCTGTCTGTCCTGTTCACGGCTCTTTCATCACTTTCTAGCTTTGTGCCTGGCAGTGAGGAGACAATAAATGCATGTAAAATGAATGATGCTTCTTATGTTGTTTGGACTCTGGATCCTCTTTATTCCAAGACCAAGGATTTTGCGTTCTTCTTCCCTGAGGCAATGAACAGAGTCACTTATTTGCTTGAAGGAGGTGGGAGTGGGGGGTGATGAACTACCAGCAGATGGATACATAGTTCAAAACCATTACATTCCCTATGTTTTTAGTGTTTATGAATCCAAGCAAATCAGGCACATACCCATCCTCCATCTTGATGGATTTTTACTGTTGGGATTTTGGCCTGTACCTTAGAAGGAAACAGTGTCTCTTCTAACCTGCTTGTACTTAAGACTGGATTTTTGCTTTCAGGATGAAAAAAGTATTGAAAATAACAGGTTCATTTATTTTCAAGTAATGTACTTGGGTGCATATGTATGTGCTTTTAATATAACGTACTTGGGCATCTGTTCAAGTGCCTAATTTTGTTCCACGTGTGGGTCCTGAATCTTAATCCACTTAGTATTTTGCCTATCCTACACATAAAAGTTGTGATCAGGTTTATTCTAAAAACTCTACTGTATAGCACGGGGAACTCTGTTTAATACACTTTGGTGACCTGGATGAGAAGGAAGTCCAAAGGGAGGGGTTGGCTGATTCACTTTGCTGTGCTGTAGAAACTAACACAGCTTTGTAAAGCAACTACACTCCAATAAAAATTAATTTGAAAAAAAGGTAAAAACCGTACCAGAGAAAACTGATGGCACACAAGTTTCTATCCAATGGATTTCTCCTCCAGGCGGTTGTACATACGAATCTCTTTTCTTTAAACAGTCTAACTGATCCTTTAATTAGGGGGATAATCTCATAGAGCTTGGGTATTATTTTGCTTATTAAGAGTAATTTCTTTAGCCGCTTAAGATAGTGTGAGTTTCTTTTTTAATCAATCATGCCATTTGATAGATTATAGATGCATAGTTCATCATCAAATAAAAATGTATTGTTTTGTACTTTAAAAAAATTGGCACGTGACAGACCTTCACTTTACTAGTTTTCCCTCTTTCTGCTATATTGTTGATTTTTCTCACAGGAGCACGCCTCCACACGATCTGGTTTAATCTTGTGTTTCATGTATCAATTAAGAATATAATTAGACAGATTTGTGTTGGAACATGTTTGTCAGCATTTTCCAGCCTGTTTTAAGGTGTGTGAGTGATACTGGCATTCATTTCTGTTTGTCCTGCACATGCATTTCACATGGAGTGATTTGTCAGAGCATCATACACATGCCAGAGTGTTCTTGGTAAAATTCTTTGCTGTGGTACCTCAAGAGGGAAACACAGGGCTATTTCTCTAATTAAAGATTTGGCATTTGGGTCCTATTTTTTCTGGCATTTTCCATAGCGCTTCCCCTTCCTAGCTGGTTCATTGTAGCCCAGTACATGGATGTTTCATGCTCCCAAAATGAGCATTATTAGAGAGAGAGTCGGACACGACTGAGCGACTGAACTGAACTGAACTGAACTGAGGCCAATTTAGGATACCTATTATGTAGTTTCAGTGTATTACCAATATAACTTGTGTTATATTGTTAGCATTTCAGACTGTAAGCACTAAACAAAACTCCACAAGAATTCGATTTCCTATTCTCCACTCCCTTTTCATTAGGAGGTCCCAACCTCTGAAGTTATAATTCTTAAGCTAAAACTGTGCACCCATCCATTGCTCCCATTTGAGCCACAATATTAGACTTTCTTTATTGGGTTCCAGTACATCTTCTTCACCAGTTTGACATGAATTCTTTTAGCTTCTCATCCTGCCTTTGAAGAACTGATTTTTCTAAACCTTCTTTCTCTAACTCGTGACATTGACCCTGCTGTCTTCTAGTAAGTGTCCCGGGGAGTCTTGTCTTAGTTAACTTCCCCTTATCTTAGTTTATTCTAGACAATTTAATCCTTTATATTTGCATTCATCCTTTCTTGGATATTATCTTCTTGCCTTCTTTTTGTCTCTCTTGAAACATTATATATATATATATATATATGTATATACACATTCTTTTCCATAATGATTTATCACATGATATTGAATAGAATTCCCTGTATCATACCGTGGGACCTTATTGTTTATCCATTCAATATGTAATAGTTTGCCTCTGCCCTTCCTAAACTCACGGTCCATTTCTCCCTCACCTCACCCCCTTGGCAACCACATGCTTAGTCTCTATGTCTGTGAGTATTTCTGCTTCATAGATAAGTTCGTCTGTGTTATAGTTTAGATTCCGCGTATAAGTGATAGAATACGGTATTTGTCTTTTTCTGACTTACTTCACATAGTATGATAATTTATAGTTCATCCATGTTGCTAAACATTTTAATGTTGTTAATTTTTTTTTTTTTTTGGACCTAGTCCATTCTCAGAGCTTTCTGCTCTGCACATCAGTTTTTAGCTTCCTGGTTGATAGTACCCATAGTAACTTAAGGCATCCCTTAATTCTGCTCAACTCTTCCCCTGAATGCACCTGTCAATTTTCTTCCATTCAGTCTGGTTTGTATTTCTCTTTATAGTATTCTGTAACTATTATTTGACAGTTAGTAATTCACATGTGTTTATTCATTCAAGGACATTTAAAATTTTTAATTAAACTTTTGAGGTAATTGTAGATTTAGTTGTAAGAAATAGTACAGCAGAAACTCACATGCCCTTTATTAAAATCCCCCAATGGTAATATCTTTTTTTGCATTTTCATACTGTTTATGGGGTTCTCAAGGCAAGAATACTGAAGTGGTTGGCCATTCCCTTCTCCAGTGGACCACGTTTTGTCAGAATTCTTTACCATGACTCATCCGTCTTGGATGGCCATACACCGTATGGCTCATAGTTTCACTGAATTAGACAAGGCTGTGGTCCATGTGATCAGTTTGATCAGTTTTCTGTGATTGTGGTTTTCATTCTTTCTGCCCTCTTGGATAAGGATAAGAGGTTTATGGAAGATTCCTGGTGGGAGAGACTGACTGTGGGGGAAACTGGGTCTTGTTCTGATGGGCGGGGCCATGCTCAGTTCAGTTCAGTCACTCAGTCACGTCTGACTCTGCAACCCCGTGGACTGCAGCACGCAAGGCTTCCCTGTCCTTCACCAACTTCCAGAACTTGCTCAAACTCATGTCCATTGAGTCAGTGATGCCATCCGGCCATCTCATCCTCTGTCATCCCCTTCAATCTTTCCCAGCATCAGGGTCTTTCCAAAGAGTCAGGTGACCAGAGTATTGGAGTTTCAGCTTCAGCATCAGTCCTTCCAGTGAATATTCAGGACTGATTTCCTTTAGGACTGACCGGTTTGATCTGTAATCCAAATTTCTGTTGATGGGTGGGGCTGTGTTCTCTCCCTGTTGTTTGACCTGAGACCAAACTGTGGTGGAGGTGATGAAGATAATGGTGACCTCCTTCAAAAGGTCCTGTGCATGCCCCCGACACTGCAGCAGGCCACCGCCAACCCACACCTCCACCGGAGACTCCTGGATGCTCACAGGCAAGTCTGGGTCAGTCTCTTGTGGGGTCACTGCTCCAAGATTGCCGGGAGAAGTAACAATAACCTCAGATATGCAGATGGCATCACCCTTATGGCAGAAAGCAAAGAAGAACTAAAGAGCCTCTTGATGAAAGTGAAAGAGGAGAGTGAAAAAGTTGGCTTAAAACTCAGCTTTCAAAAAACTAAGATCATGGCATCTGGTCCCATCACTTACTGGCAAATAGATGGGGAAACAATGGAAACAGTTACAGAAAATTTTTGGGGTTCCCAAATCACTGCAGATGGTGGCTGCAGCCATGAAATTAAAAGACACTTGCTCCTTTGAAGAAAAGCTACAAGAAACTTAGGCAGCATATTAAAAAGCAGAGACATTATTTTGCTGACAAAGATTTGTCTAGTCAAAGCTGTGGTTTTTCCAGTAGTCATGTTTGGATGTGAGAGTTGGACTATAAAGAAAGCTGAGTGCTGAAGAATTGATGCTTTTGAACTGTGGTGTTGGAGAAGACTCCCAAGAGTCTCTTGGACTGCAAGGAGATCAAAGCAGTCAATCCTGAAGGAAATCAGTCGTGAGTCTTCATCGGAAGGACTAATGCTGAAGCTGAACCTCCAATTCTTTGGCTACCTGATGCGAAGAACTGACTCATTTGAAAAGACCCTGATGTTGGGAAAGATCGAAGGCAGGAGTAGAAGGGGATGACAGAGGATGAGATGGTTGAATGGCATCCCCGACTCGATGGACGTGTTTGAGCGAGCTCTGGGAGTTGTTGATGGACGGGGAAGCCTTGTGTGCTGCAGTACATGGGGTCGCAAAGAGTCGGACATATGAACAACGGGACAAAATGACAACCAGGATGCTGACACTGATGCAGTCAGGGTACAGGACATTTCCATCACCACAAGGTTCTCTCCTGTAATCCAGGACCTTTTCTGAGTGTTGGCTCTGGGCAGTGTGCTGGGCACCAAGAGGGGTGCAGAAAGAAAACAGATACTGATCCTGTTGAAATTACTTTAATTCAGAACACTAAGTGGGAAGTGCCACAGAAAGGCACCTTGGAAGAGGGAGTAATTACTTTTTTGCTGAGATCAGAGGAGATAAACACAAATTAAAAATGAGAGAATTAATTCTTCTTAAAAATAAGGAAAGAAATATTTCCTTCAAAGAAAATATTTTCAAAAGAAAATATTTTTACATGCACATATAAAAAAAAAAATAAGGAAAGAGATACCTCCCCCATCTCTCTTTTCTTGGAACAATTACTTTAGAAATCTTGTAGATTCTTTCTCTGTCTCTTCAAAACATAGTGCATATTTTGGAAAGGTCAATAAACCATTGGCCAGCTATGACCCAGGAATGTTTTCCTCAACGACCTGGGAACCATACTTTGGAATGTAAACATCCAAGGAAAACAGCACCCTGGTCTTCTAGTTCCTGAGGGAAGGAAGGAGCCTCTCTCCAAAACTACCTCCTATTACAAGATATGTACTTTTCCTCTATATGAAGCCTATTAGTGAACCCAGATAGTAACCCCAATCACTAGGTAAAGTCACCCCAATTACTAGGTGAACTATGTGTGACAAATGATGACATCAGGTCCTCTTATTTGAGGATGAGTTTGTCTTGAAAACAAAGATGTAATGGGTTTTAAAGCTTGGCTATAAAAGGGTAAGATATCATTCTGTCTATGGTTTTCTTAGTGGGTTGAATGAAATGTCCATCACATTCTGGTTTAATGCTTATTCAATGCAAAAATGTCTTCTTTCTCTACTACCTTTCTGGCAAGGCTTTCTGAATGAGGAGAAGGTTTTATTTTTAATTATATTTCCCCAACAAGTTCCAGTGAGTTTCCCCGGTAGCTCAGATGGTAGAGAATCTGCTGCAGTGGAGACCTGGTTTGATCCCTGGGTTCAATCCCTGGGTCAGGAAGATCCCCTGGAGAAGGGCTTGGCAACCCACTCCAATTTTCTTGCCTGAAAAATCCTATGAACAGAGGAGCCTGGTGGGCTATAGTCCACGAGGTCGCAAAGAATTGGACACTACTGAGTGACTAACACACACACACACATACACTAAGCTTCAAAAAGCAGGTAGTGTCTAATCTTGGCTTTGAAAGACAGCCTACATGTTACAGACAATCTATTTTAAACTATCTAACATTTTCTATTTGTAATTTAGCCTGGTTTAGGCAAGTGGCAATGGAGGCTTTGACTTGCACTTTAAAAAAATTAATCGAGGGGAAACTCACGTAACATAAAATTAACCTTTAAAAAATGTACAGGACTTCCTGGTGGTGCAGTGGTTAAGAATCTTCCTGCCAATACAGGGGATATGGGTTAGATACCATGTCCTGGTTCAGGGAGGTTACACATGCCGCAGAGCAACTAAGCCCTCGTGTGGCAACTTCTGAAGCCTGCACACCTTGGAGCCTTGCTCTGCCCAAATCAAGAGAAGCCATTGCAATGAGAAGCTGCACACTGAAACTAGACCGAAACTAGGGAAAAGCCAGTGCAACAATGAAGACCCCATGCAGCCAAAAATAAATAAATAATAAAACTGTACAGATCATTTAGCACATTCACAATGCTGGGTAACCAACACATCTGTCTAGTTCCAAAGCATTTTCAGAAGAAAAGCTGTACCCATTAAGCAATCACTCCCCATTCCTCGACCCCCCCAGCCTATGTAACCATCAGTTTGCTTTCTGTCTTTATGAAGAGCAGCACTAATCATAATACCCCCAAAATGGAAATAACTCAAGTTTTCATCAACAGATGAATGAACAAACTGTGGTATATCCATTCAATGGAATATTATTCAGCCACAATAAGGAATGAAGTACTGATACAGGATACAACATGGTTGAGCCTTGAAAGCATCATACAAAGTCAAAGGAGCCAGACCCACTAAAGGACACACACTGTCTGTATTAAACATCCAGAAATGGTGAAAAAATTTTTTTTGGAAGGAACGTTTTAACACATTTGGAAAGACATTATATGCTAGACTTTGAGCTCTTACCACAGATGATGTGGCCTTCATGTGAAGTGGTAAATGGTAGCGGTCAGGAGGGAGAGGTGGGAGGTAGAAAAATCAGAGGGTGGCTGATGGGAGGGGACACAAAAGTTTGCAGAAATTCCTCTGTTTGACTTTGAACACCCATCTTGCCTAAGCAAGCTGTGCCTCTGTATGAACCTCCTCTGACATTAGTGCTGGTTGCTTCCTAGTCCTGGATATATGCCCTGCATCACTACTGTATTCATAATGGTCTAGTCCTCAGGATTGAGCCTGTGTTTCAGACAGGACTCAGCTTTAGTTTTCCTCTTTTGTTGTCTCCAGTAGCTTCCCCAGGACAGATTGTGTGGGCAGCAGGAAAAGTGTGGATCACATTCAGAGGTACAACATAGTTTTTATTGGTAACCCAGATTTGTATATCTTTGGATATATTTTGGCTTATTGGTCTTCCCTTAATAGCTTGAATTACTGAGTGCTGTTTTCAGGCTTAAATGCACTCACACTGCACAAACTGGCTAAGTGAATGTGCCTGCTCCAGAAGCAAGCTCTCCATGTCCTGTGTCTCCCTCTGCCTTCTTACTTCCCCTTGGTGCTTATCACTTCCTCAGTTCTCTGCTGTCGTAACAGAGTCCTCCAACTTTTTCTGGGCTGGACTCTGCTCCCTGACAGCTGCTATCAGATGCATCTGCTTCTGTCTGCACCTTCCTTCTCTTCTTCCCTTGCTTTCAATTTCCAGTCAGTTTCTGAGTGTCTGAGCACCCTCAGCTTCTTGGCACTGTTGTATAGCTTTGATGGATGCAGTGTGCATTGCTGGTATTATGGCAGATAGTATTTATACGTGGATCCCTTTCTAAGTAAGTTTATATATAAAACCTGAGTCTCAGGAGTGGTACATTTAGGCTCTTTATAAAAAGATATTTTACAAAAGAAATTTTTAGCTGTACAGTTTTTTTTAAAATGATATTTCACCACAGGCTTGGAAGTGGTAAACTCTGGTTATTGAATAAATGGAATGTTCATTACAAGGCTCAGGTTTGTTTTGACTTTCTTATTGTATAACCAGGAGGGGAGTTGTTCCCTTAGGGATTACTATTGTCTGTTTAGGACTGAATGATAATCTTTTCCTCTTGGGCGTGGGGCTCTGTTCTGATTAAAGACGTTAATACAGCAAACTGGCAATTTTTGGTATAATGCGACTTAATTACACCTTTCAGTTCAGTTCAGTTGCTCAGTCGTGTCTGACTCTTTGCGACCCCATGAATCACAGCACGCCAGGCCTCCCTGTCCATCACCAACTCCCGGAGTTCACTCAAACTCATGTCCATCGAGTCGGTGATGCCATCCAGCCATCTCATTCTCTGTCGTCCCCTTCTCCTCCCACCCGCAATCCTTCCCAGCATCAGTCTTTTCCAGTGAGTCAACTCGTCGCATGAGGTGGACAGAGTATTGGAGTTTCAGCTTTAGCCTCAGTCCTTCCAATGAACACGCAGGACTGATCTTCTTTAGAATGGATCGGTTGGATCTCCTTGCAGTCCAAGGGACTCTCAAGAGTCTTCTCCAACACCACAGTTCAAAAGCATCAATTCTTCGGTGATCAGCTTTCTTCACAGTCCAACTCTCACATCCATACATGACCACGGGAAAAACCATAGCCTTGACTAGACGGACCTTTGTTGGCAAAGTAATGTCTCTGCTTTTTAATATGCTATCTAGGTTGTTTATAACTTTCCTTTCAAGGAGTAAGCGTCTTTTAATTTCATGGCTGCAATCAGCACCTGCAGTGATTTTGGAGCCCCCAAAAATAGAGTCTTAGACTGTTCCTACTGTTTCCCCATCTATTTCCCATGAAGTGATGGGACCAGATACCATGATCTTAGTTTTCTGCATGTTGTGCTTCAAGTCAACTTTTTCACTCTCCTCTTTCACTTTCATCAAGAGGCTTTTTAGTTCCTTTTCACTTTCTGCATATCTGAGGTTATTGATGTTTCTCCCGGCAATCTTGATTCTAGCTTGTGCTTCTTCCAGCCCAGCGTTCCTCTTGATGTACTCTGCATATAAGTTAAATAATCAGGGTGACAAGATACAGCCTTGATGTACTCCTTTTCCTATTTGGAACCAGTCTGTTGTTCCATGTCCAGTTCTAACTGTTGTTTCCTGACCTGCATACAGGTTTCTCAAGAGGCAGGTCAGGTGGTCTGGTATTCCCATCTCTTTCAGAATTTTCCACAGTTTATTGTGATCCACCCAGTCAAAGGCTTTGGCATAGTCAATAAAGCAGAAATAGATGTTTTTCTGGAACTCTCTTGCTTTTTTGATGATCCAGTGGATGTTGGCAATTTGATCTCTGGTTCCTCTGCCTTTTCTAAAACCAGCTTGAACATCTGGAAGTTCACGGACCTTGAGATTGTATCATTTTACATGAATATAATGCTTCTACTTCTGTGAACAATTTTGAGTGTTTGGAGGAAATAATGGAGTCTGTAGATTTTAACCTTGAAAAATCATTATCTTTGAAACCTTTTCAAGCAGCCACAAGACTAACTGCCCATGTCTTGAAAGAGATGTTCGTTGAACTCAGCACTGTTTGAAAATTATTTTCTATTCTCATTGATAAATTCTCAGTGTTAATCTCAAAGACTGAGTGAAACAGAACCCACTCTGTTTTCAACTCTATCCCCTTTTTGATACTATTGATGGTTTAGTTGTGCTGCCTTTTTACTGTTAACTATAACTTGGTATATAGTTAATAATAATTTCTGAGCTGTCTTTGAAAGATAATCTGGTATTAAGGTAAAAGTGTTCAAGAATCATTTCCTGATTTTGTGCTTAACACAATGGTTAATTTCTTTTTAAAGATTTATTTGTTTTTATTTTTGGCTGTGCTGGGTCTTCATTGCTGTACAAGACCTTTCTCTAGTTATAGAGGATGGGGGCTACTCTCTAGCTGTGGTGTGTGGGCTTCTTGTTGAAGTGGCTTCTCTTGTTGCAGAGCTCAGGCTCTAGGCACTTGGGCCCAGCAGCTGTGGCCCATGGGCTTAGTTGCCTTGTGGCATGTGGGATCTTCCGGGACCAGGGGTCGAACCCATGTCCCTGCATTGGCAAGAGGATTCTTAACCACTGGCCCACTAGGGAAGCCCAGTTGTTGATTTCTGGAAGACTGTAGTCTGCCATACTGTTTGTGGTATTTGTGAACATTTGAAGATTTCCTTTTCATTTTTTTTTTTTTTTGGCCTCTCAATTTGACTTTTATTTCTCTTCTGGTTCTTACACCACTGGTGCATTCAGTAAAAAAAAAAAATCAATACATTTAAAGTTATCTTTTGGCTTAAAATACAAAACATTACATTGGGAAATTAATATACTTTCTGAAAATTTGTCCAGCCTATATGAAAAAATTGTCAGTTGGGCACGAATAGTTGCCTTTTAGTGATTCCATGTTCTGCTGCACCTCTTAGAAATATTTCTACACTGTTGCCCTCAGAAAATTCATTATACTAATCCATTAAGCTTTAAGTCCTTTGGAATCACTTTTTCAAATGTCTCATCTTCCCAGAAGCTCACTTCATCTATAATTTCTGACCTCAAGTGAAATTGGGTGACATGTGGACCTACAAGTACCACAAGCTCAGTTACCCACAAAAATCATTATCTTTGAAACTTCTCCAGGTTGTTAGAAAACTGATGACTTTTGCCTTGAAAGAGATGTTCACTGAGGTCAGCGCTGATTGAGAATTAGCAAATGTAGTCAGTTCTCTTTTGAGAATCCTAAATGTTAATCTTTTAGGATTAACTTTGATCTTTTCTCAACTGTATGATACCTTTAATAGTTAATTGTATTACCTTATTACTGTACTTGCCTGTTCTGAACAATTAGTAAGTGTTTTTTGAGTTGAGTCGAGTACCTACAAGACAGACATGATTACATTCTGAATGTGTGTTTGAATATGTGACTCACTTCCAGAAAGGACCTCTCTCTTGCGGTTCTTGAGTTGAGATATATATTTAGCTCTGAATTTCTAGAGTTGTGTGAGTTGTAGAGTGATTTTTAAAATGTACTCTACAAATTTGACTGTTTATCAGTTGGTTAGGATTTTTGCAGTACATAATAAATTTTGCATGACAATGAAAACACAGTTGTTTTTCGTGCTCTAAGGATTTATCTCAGTGTAACTTGTAGGCAATGTCCATTTGTACCTCTGGTTTTCTATTGGATGTTTCCAGTTGGGTGTTCCATTGTTACACCAAATTCAATTTAAGTACAACTCACTCTATTATCTCTTCGTGCTCTCCCTCTCAACTTTCCAGTTTTTATTCTACCTGGAAAACTAAAAATTTTTGCTTACCCTATTTTAGCTCTTTAAAGTCTAATAACTGACTAAATCCCAACTCTCAGATTCTTTACTATTCCCAGGATCATCTCCATTCAGAAAAATTTCAATTTATCCTTGAGTTGCTATAGTAATATGCTAATTTTTTCTCTAGTTTCTATCCCCACCACTCCAAACCATCTTGCATACAGAGGTCATATTAATTCCTTCTTCGAACCTTGATAGGTTAATCCTAAGCCTAAAGCTTCCAAGAGTTCATTGTGAAATTTAAGACTAGTGTCTTCTCAGAGAAGCTCTGAAGACTCGCCTGATTTGACCCTGTATGCTGTGTCCTATCGTTCTCCTGGTGAATTCTTACTCTGCCAGATTCAGCGTCATAGTCCCATGTAAATAATGGTCAGTCCTACTGCTTTTCCTTTATTCATATTGGCTTCAAGTCTGCCTATTCAAATCTTTCCTTCAAAATTCAAGCCCTGTAACTTTATTGAACTTAAAAACATTGTTGAGTAGATAAAAAGTAATAATTATAAACTATGTACAAAGTATTGGGAAAAATAATGCAACAGATACCTGTGAACCACACTCACGTTAGAAATGAGACATTGTCATTACCAGTGTCATTGAACCTCTTGTGTGCCTCTTCTACCCCTGAATTTTGTGTTTTTATTTTATTTGCTATTCTTTTTAGTTTAACCTCTTTTGTTTGCATCACTAACCATACATCATTTCATAGTGGTACATGTTTTTCAACTTTACATAAATGGAATAATTCTTACTTATGCAGCATTAATAAGGTAATGACTCTTTGAACATGAAACATTTTTGTAAATAATGACCTTGGATGGCATCACTGACTCGATGGACATGAGTCTGAGTGAACTCTGGGAGTTGGTGATGGACAGGGAGGCCTGTCGTGCTGTGATTCATGGGGTCGTAAAGAGTCGGACACGACTGAGCGACTGAACTGAACTGATAGTGTATTCAGCTAAAATGATCTTTCATTTTTAGGATTTCATTTATTTCTAAACAGAAAAATACTCTTTTCATAACTGGCGACTCCAGTATAAAAATAAGTATGGCTTCACGTAGTGTTTCTCTCATTGGCTTGTTTTTTCCCTTGTGCCCAATAAAATAACCCCATCACAGGGCTTTCCTGGTAGCTCAGACAGTAAAGCGTTTGCCTACAATGTGGGAGACCCGGGGTCGATCCCTGGGTCGGAAAGATCCCCTGCAGAATGAAATAGCAACCCACTCCAGTGTTCTTGCCTGGAAAAGCTCATGGAATGAGGAGCCTGTTAGGCTACAGTCCATAGGGTCGCAAAGAGTTGGACACGACTAAGCGACTTCACTTTCACTTTTGTCTGAAGCCCTTGGCTACTAGTTTTACATTGTCAGTCTGCAGCGTGAATGTGGTGTTGTTAACGGTTGCGTCTGATATCTGGGGAAGCAGGACCCCCAGAAGTTGTGTTTGTTACACTCACATTCTGAACTTTTGTGCACTGGTATTTAACAATGCCAATTTCAGGGTCTTCAAAGAAATTATATATATATATGATTCTCTAAAGATAAATACATTAGATAATTGACTAAATATTTCTTTACAGCATTTATCTATTTTTTTGAGAAGAAAAAAATTGTATGCAATTTGCTTAGTCTAATTTTATTGAAGCATTTGGAAACATTTCTATTGCTCTTTCCATAAAATGAACTATATAAAAGTGAACAAATTAGAAAAAAAAAAGCTAACATAGTTGAGAGGTAGATTTTGTTGCTTGTTGAATTCCTTAATCTGGTTAAATTGAGAAATGTATAGATATATGTGTAAGATGTTCCCAATCTTTTAATATTTTGTAATTTTCTGGGTGCAGTTTTTTCGTCCAGTAGCAGCAAAGTTTCTTACCTTGTTTTGAAATTCCTCAATTATCTGATTAATATTTCTTGTAGAACTGTTTTACTTCTTTTTCCCTTTTTTTGGCCATGTCATGTGTCTTGAGGGATCTTACTTCTCCAACCAGGGCCCAGACCCTTGGCAATGAAAGTGTGGAGTCCTAACCACTGAACTACGGGGTAATTCCCACGTAGTCCTGTTTTTCTCCTTGACCATTAGCCCCAGATCCAAAATTTTGTATACGATGCTTTGATTTTATATTCAACTGTACTGTTTACCTGCTCCAGAGTCCCACCCGGTCTAGGTAAACTGTGAGATGGACATTTAGATTTCTCTAAATGTTGTTATTCTCTCACGTACTCCCCAGTTGGCACTCCCAAAGTTGGTGGAAAAAGCTCCCAAGAAGCCACTTAAGCCGCATTTTCCCCTACAGTTCTTTCCCCTTGAAGAGAGTCTAATTGCCATACACTTGATTTTTGGGCAATGTGTCATATGAAGAAAGGCTTCAGCATTGCAAAACCCAATGCTTCAAGGGAGTGTTGAGAGAATTATTAATTAGTAACTCCTATTATAGTGGATAAAGTGGATGTTTCATCTCTGATGGAATTACCTTAAGGATTTTTAATGACATCTACAATATTAAATTATTGTTTTGGTAATGATTTGTTAAACTCCATCAGTCAGTTCAGTTCAGTTGCTCAGTCGTGTCTGACTCTTTGTGACCCTATGAATCACAGCATGCCAGGCCTCCCTGTCCATCACCAACTCCCGGAATTCACTCAAACTCATGTCCATCAAGTCGGTGATGCCATCCAGCCATCTCATTCTCTGTCGTCCCCTTCTCCTCCTGCCCCCAATCCCTCCCAGCATCAGAGTCTTTTCCTGTGAGTCAACTCTTCGCATGGCCAAAGAGTTTATTTATTTAAAAGTACAGAAAATACCTTCAGATATCTGTTATATAACATTGGAGAAGTGGAGCCGAGAATATTTACATGATATCAATCTAGTTAAACTTGTATTTTCCCTTATGAATTTCTGCCCTCATGCATTTTCTTATGACTGTGATTATTATACTTTATTTTGCTTTGGAATTGTGCGATAAGTGCTATCTTTTCAGATGAAGTTATTTGAAATCAACTTTAGGGATTTCTGGTGAAGGAATAGAAAGTGGCCGATCCTTAGCTTATGCACCCTGTACAGTATGTAAAAATAAAACGTAGGAAGAGAAAAGGGTCTAATTCATTTTAATATTCTCTTGTTATGTTTTTCTTAAATTTTGTCAACTGTAGAAAGATAAAACGTGAAGTTTCAAAATTTTATTGAAGCCTTCCTTGGACTTCTGAAGCGGTTAATGCTAATTTTGTGTTCTTGTTTTATTAAAATTTAAGACCCTCAAATAATTAAAGTGGAATAGTGGAACTGATACAATATAGTGGACTGAGTTAGTATTATACAGCAAGCTTATAAGTTTCTCCAGGTTCTTATAAACCTCTGCAGTGGCTGCTTCTTGTTTCTTTTGCAGTTAAATTGTTCTATGCAGATCCTGAATTGTAGCGGAAATACTCTACTTGGAGATAATAACCATGACATGCTGCACTTCCAGCCCCCCGCCAGTTTCTTACTAACACAGGGAAGCCCCTTTCCCTGTGATTTCCATGTTACAAAATGTATTGTTCACGTATCTATCATCTGTCTTTTTTTCAGTTTTTTAGTTGATTTACAATGTTGTGTTAATTTCTGCTGTACAGCAAAGTGATTCAGTTATGCATATATGCACATTCTTTTTTCATCATCTTTTCAATTATGGTTTATCATAGGATATTGAATAGAGTTCCCTGTGTGTACAGTAGGACCTTGTTGTTTATTCATTCTCTATACATAATAATTTGCATCTGCTAACCTCAAACTCCCGTTCCATCCCTCTCCAACCTGCCTCTCCCCCTTGACAGCCACAAATCTATTCTCTACGTCTGAGTCTGTTTCTGTTTCGTACATAGTCTATCTATCTTTAATGAAAGCTGACCCACTAGAAGGACAATATTTTTGGTCAACAACCTTGGTGTTGCTTGATGTTCTCTCTCTGCATGGCCTTGACTTCACTGTACTTAAGGTGGATTCTGAGCCTGTCCTGTGTCTTCGAACATCCCAGTTATCAAGTAAACATTCCTTAAAACTTCTGTTAAAGTAGAAACAGTTCCACACAGAAAAAAGTCCTCAAGAATGGCATATTTAGGAAATACAGATGTCAAGCTGATAGCTATTATTGGCCTGTGTGGGGCCATGAGGGTGATGATATCTGCATTTTTAGGTTTCATGATTGTTACTTTTCTTCTAAATGATCCTAAATATATGTAATATGTTGAGTGAGAGACTTGAAAGTATATTACAAAATCGTTCAGGCTGAAAGAATGATCCCCAATAAATTAGATTTTGTGAAATAAATGAAGTTTTAAAAGTGAAGTTAAAGACACAAAGAGAACAAAACATCAGGTGAAGATAAAGTTTCTCTGCAGAAGTTCTCCCTCAACAGACTAGTAGCTGCTAGTGAGACTACGAACAGTAAAAGAATCAGAGTCCAGGGGCCATTCTCCCTCTACTCTTAAACCAGGTGTTTAGTTCTGGGTGCTGTATGTTAGGATATTATTTAACTGCAAATATGTCCATTATGTCAGTAACACATGATCCAGATAATGTCAGATGAGGCTAAAGAAACTGGAATTTTTGTTTAGAAAAAAGAGAAGATACACAGCCTGTAAAAAACTGCTCCCAAAGCCTGAGCCAGGATCAAATTGCTGGAAGTTACACAGGGAGACAAGTCTGGCTTAACATAAGGAAAACTTTTCTAACATTACATCTGTTTTTAAATTGGATGACCTGCTTTACCAAGTCAGGAACTTTCTAAGCTCTGGGCACCTTCAGCTGGAGGCTAGAAGCCTAGAATCATCTTTCAGGAAGAATTTCTGTTCTGGGTTTGAAGTTGAAATAAAAGTCACTATCCAACTCTTTAAAACTGTGTGATTTTTTTAAATTGAAACATAGTTAATTTACAATGTTGTGTGAGATTCTAGCGTACAGCAAAGTGGTTTGTGTTCAGTTGTTCAGTCATGTCCAACTGTTTGGTACCCCATGGACTGTAATCCGCCTGGTTCCTCTGTTCATGGAATTTTCCAGGCAAGAGTACTGGAGTGGGTTGCCATTTCCTCCTCCAGGGGATCTTCCTGACCAAGGGATTGAACCCGTGTGTCCTGCATTGGCAGGCAGATTCTTTACCACTGAGCCACTTGGGAAGCCCATGCTATGATTGTGATAGAAATCACAAGCATTAATATTGGATCTTTACAGAAACTTTTAGATGTGGAACACCCAATGGGGAAAGCAAAATGACCCCATTTTGAAATGGTGCAACGGAGTTCTTGATAAAAACATGGAGATTTAACAATCTGACCCAATGGGGAAAGCAAAATGACCCCATTTTGAAATGGTGCAACGGAGTTCTTGATAAAAACATGGAGATTTAACAATCTGACCTTTCGATCTTAGGCAAACTAAGAAAACATTATTTGAAGTAATTTATTTCACAGATAGCTGTCAGCAACAAATGAAGCTAAAAGTGATATATCTCTAAAGATGAGGATGCCAGACTTAATTGACAGAGATTGTGAGAGTATAAAAACCTCTTTCCACAAGGTCAGTGAATTCCAGGTACTAATAATCTCAGTTATGTATTGTACCTATAGATTGTTTTCAAGGATAAGAGGGAATGCTTAGACTATGATAAGTTCTTTGCAGAAGATCTCCTCACCATCTTATTGTAAAATTTTTAGAATGGCTCTTGCTTATAATGCATATCATCTATACTTTTGTGCATAAAAATTTAGTTTTCATGAAATTATTTGCCTCACCTGTTTCATCCTCCACCTTTGCAGCCAGGGTAAGATTATGAAGCTCACTTCAAGATGCCACACTTGACTTTACCAGGAAACATCTCCTATCCTACTTCGAAAGCTGGTCTTTCCCTTGTTTTGCCCACTATCAGAAATCTAGCTTCAGTTTTAATGACCAAAGGGGCATTTTAGTATCCTGTCTTCTGTTCTGAACTTAGGCTGAGGGCCACCTCTGTTAGCACTTCCTGTCTCCAGCTTTGACAGTTTCCTTCTGTTGAGGCAGATGGAGGAGTGTTCTGGGAATTTTAAACCCTCCTTATTTACTTTAGTTGGGGGAAAGGTAGTTTTGGAAAAATGGAAATATACATAGTCCTCTTTTGGGTACTTTTTTAAGAATGAGGCTACATTGTGAATTGAATATAGGAAATGGTTAACATTCATTTATGTATGAATGTGAGAGTTGGACCATAAAGAAAGCTGAGCACTGAAGAATTGATGCTTTTGAACTGTGGTGTTGGAGAAGCCTCTTGAGAGTCCCTTGGACTGAAAGGAGATCAAACCAGTCAATCCTAAAGGAAATCAGTCCTGAATATTCATTGAAAGGACTGATGCTGAAGCTGAAACTCCAATATTTTGGCTACCTGATGTAAAGAGCTGACTCATTGGAAAAGATTGAAAGGCAAAAGAAGAAGAGGGCAGCAGAGGACGAGATGGTTAGATAGCATCACTTACTTAATGGCCATGAACTTGAGCAAACTCCAGGACATAGTGAAGGACAGGTGTTCTGTAGTCCATGGGGTTGCAAAGAGTCAGACATGACTTAATGACTGAACAGCAACAACAAAGTATTCACATGTATAACAAGTGCTTCAGTTCAGTTCAGTTCAGTTCAGTTGCTCAGTCATGTCCGACTCTCCGTGACCCCATGAATCACAGCACGCCAGGCCTCCCTGTCCATCACCAACTCCCAGAGTTCACTCAAACTCAGGAAATGCAAATTCCTTTTCTTTTCTGAATTCATCTTCTTCCCCTTTTTTGGTTGGCTCAAAAAGTTGTTATGCCTTCACAACACTGTTAATTGGCTAAACCCCATGATAACATAAAAAAAAGTTGTTATGCTGCCATCACTTATAAAAACACCTAGCTTTTATAATTATAGACTTATTATTCTTTGTACTAATTCATTGTAATGAATTATAATTCATTGTAATGAATTCATTACATTGTAATGTTCATTGTAATGCTTTTGTATCATGAGAGGAAGCACATACAGTTGCACTTTTTCTAAGTTACTTTTAAATACAAAAGCAATGCCTACTCCATAGACTCAGTAAAGCCATTAACAGATGTATTAAGAAAAATTGTACATTCTTCTTCCCCTGCCCACCAGTTCCTCACCAGGCCCCACTAGGTAATCACAGCTAACCTTTTGGTGTAGGCGTATTTTTCTACACTCACACAAACACACAAAAATACATAACGGTTATTCTCTCTTCTCTCCCTTCTATATATATTTTACAAATGTATTATGTGTACTGACTGAGCATTTGTTTTTTATACTTAACAAAATATTGTAGATTACTCCAGGTTACCACATGGCTTCCTAGGTGGAAAAGTGAAAGTAAAAGTCACTCAGTGGTGTCCGACTACAGTCTGGAATTTTCCAGGCCAGAATACTGGAGTGGGTAGCCTCTCCCTTCTCTAGGGGATCTGGTCAACCCGGGGATTGAACCCAGGTCTCCCACATTCCAGGTAGATTCTTTACCAGCTGAGCTATCAGGGAAGATCCCAGGTAGTGCAATGGTAAAGAACCTGCCAGCCAGTGCAGGAGACATAAGAGACACAGGTTTAGTCCCTGGGTGGGGAAGACCGCTGGAGAAAGGAATGGCAACCCCGCTCCAGTATTCTGGCCTGGAGAGCCTAGTGAACAGAGGAGCCTGGTGGGCTACGTTTCATAGGGTCCCAAAGTGTCAGACATGACTGAAGCGACTTCGTACTCACACACAGTTAGTACACAGAAATTTAATGCATTCTTACAATTTTATTTTTTATTGAAGTATAGTTGATTTACAGTACTGTATTAATTTCAGCTATATAGCAAAGTGATTCAGTTATATGTATATATATATATATTCTTTGCTATTATGATTTATCATAATAAATAGTGTTTTTGATTTACAGTACTGTATTAATTTCAGCTGTACAGCAAAGTGATTCAGTTATATGTATAAATATATATGTATTCTTTGCTATTATGACTTATAATAAATAGTGTTTTTGCTATACCATCAGCAAAAATAAGACCAGGAGCTGACTGTGGCTCAGATCATGAACTCCTTATTGTCAAATTCAGACTTAAATTGAAGAAAGTAGGGAAAACCACTGGACCACTCAGATATGACCTAAATCAAATCCCTTACAGTTACACAGCAGAAGTGATAGACAGATTCAAGGGATTAGACCTGATAGAGTGCTTAAAGATCTATGGATGGAGGTTCGTGACATTGTACAGGAGGCAATGATCAAGACCATCCCCAAGGAAAAGAAATGTGAAAAGGCAAAATGGTTGTCTGAGGAGGCCTTAAAAATAACTGAGAAAAGAAGAGAAGCTGAGGACAAATGAGAAAAGAAAAGATATACTCATGTGAATGCAGTTTCAAAGAATAGCAGGGAGAGATAAGAAAGCCTTCCTCAGTGATCAATGCAAAGAAATAGAAGAAAACAGTAGACTGGGAAAGACTAGAGATCTCTTCCAGAAAATTAGAGATACCAAGGGAAATTTTCATGCAAAGATGGGCACAATAAAGGACAGAAATGGTACAGACTTAATAGAAGCAGAAGATATTAAGAAGAAGTGGCAAGAATACACAGAAGAACTGTACAAAAAAGATCTTCACAACCCAGATAACCATGATGGTGTGATCACTCACCGAGAGCTGGATATGCTGGAGTCCGAAGTCAGGTGGGCCTTAGGAAGCATCACTATCAACAAAGCTAGTGGAGGTGATGAAATTCCAGCTGAGCCATTTCAAGTCCTAAAAGTGCTGCACTCAATATGTCAGCAAATTTGGAAAACTTGGCAGTGGTCACAGGACTGGAAAAGGTCAGTTTTCATTCCAATCCTGAAGAAAGGCAATGCCAAAGAATGTTCAAACTACCACACAATTGCACTCATCTCACACCCTAGCAAAGTAATGCTCAAAATTCTCCAAGCCAGGCTTCAATAGTACTTTTCCAGTCTTGTGGCCACTGCTGAGTTTTCCAAATTTGCTGGCATATTGAGTGCAGAACTTTTACAGTATCATCTTTCAGGATTTGAAATAGCTCAACTGGAATTCCACACCTCCACTAGCTTTGTTTGTAGTGATGCTTTCTAAGGCCCACTTGACTTCACATTCCAGGATGTCTGGCTCTAGGTGAGTGATCACATCATCGTGATTATCTGGGTTGTGAAGATCTTTTTTGTACAGTTCTTCTGTGTTTTCTTGCCACTTCTTCTTAATATCTTCTGCTTCTGTTAGGTCCATACCATTTTTGTCCTTTATTGTGCCCATCTTTGCATGAAAATTTCCCTTGGTATCTCTTTTTTCTGGAAGAGATCGCTGGTCTTTCCCATTCCATTGTTTTCCTCTATTTCTTTGCGTTGATCACTAAGGAAGGCTTTCTTAGCTCTCCTTGCTATTCTTTGAAACTCTCCATTCAAAGGGGTATATCTTTGCTTTTCTCCTTTGCCTTTCACATCTCTTCTTTTCATAGCTATTTGTAAGCCCTCCTCAGACAACCATTTTGCCTTTTTGCATTTCTTTTTCTTGGGGATGGTCTGATCATTGCCTCCTATACAGTGTCATGAACATCCATCCATAGTTCTTCAGGCACTCTGTCTATCATATCTAATCCCTTGAATCTGTTTGTCACTTCCACTGTCATTTCCATAATTGTAAGGGATTTGATTTAGGTCATACTTGAATGGTCTAGTGGTTTTCCCTACTTTCTTCAATTTAAGTCTGAATTTAGCAATAAGGAGTTCATGATCTGAGCCACAGTCAGTGCCCAGTCTTGTTTTTGCTGACTGGATAGAGCTTCTCCATCTTTGGCTGCAAAGAATATAATCAATCTGATTTTGGTATTGATCATCTGGTGATGTCCATGTGTAGAGTCTTCTCTTGTGTTGTTGGAAGAAGGTGTTTGCTATGACCAGTGCGTTCTCTTGGCAAAACTCTGTTAGCCTTTGCCCTGCTTCATTCTGTACTCCAAGGCCAAATTTGCCTGTTACTCCAGGTATTTCTTGACTTCCTACCTTTGCATTCCAGTCCCCTATAATGAAAAGGACATCTTTTTTGGGCTTCTGCAAGGCTTCAACAGTACGTTAACCATGAACTTTCAGATATTCAAGCTGGATTTAGAAAAGACAGAGGAACCAGAGATCAAATTGCCAGCATCCATTGAATCATAGAAAAAACATGAGAGTTCCAGAAAAAAATCTATGTCTGCTTTATTGACTACATCAAAACTTTGACTGTGTGGATCACAACAAACTGTGGAAAATTCTTCAAGAGATGGGAATACCAGACCACCTTACCTGCCTCCTGAGAAATCTGTATGCAGGTCAAGGAGCTATATAGTTAGAACCAGACATGGAACAATGAACTAGTTCCAAATTGGGAAATGAGTACGTCAAGACTGGATATTATAGTTACCCTGCTTATTTAACTTATAAGCAGAGTACATCATGTGAAATGCCGGCTGGATGAACCACAAGCTGGAATCAAGATTGCTGGGAGAATTATCAATAACCTCAGATATGCAGATAACACCATCCTTATGGCAGAAAGCAAAGAGGAACTGAAAAGCCTCTTGATGAAAGTGAAAGAGGAGGGAAAAAGTTGGCTTAAAAGTCAACATTCAAAAAACTAAGATCATGGCATCTGGTCCCATCACTTCATGGCAAATAGATGGGGAAACAGTGGAAATGGTGACAGACTTTCTTTTCTTGGGCTCCAAAATCACTGCCGATGGTGACTGCAGCTATGAAATTAAAAGATGCTTGCTCCTTGGAGGAAAAGCTACAACCAACATAGACAGAATATTAAAAAGCAGAGACATTACTTTGCCAACAAAGATTCATCTAGTCAAAGCTAGGGCTTTTCCAATAGTCAAGTATGCATGTGAGAGTTGGACCGTAAAGAAAGCTGAACACCGAAGAATTAATGCTTTTGAACTGTGGTGTTGGAGAAGACTCTTGAGAGTCCCTTGGACTGCAAGGAGATCAAACCAGTCCATCCTAAAGGAAATCAGTCCTGAATATTCATTGGAAGGACTGATACTGAAGCTGAAGCTCCAATTCTTTGGCCACCTGATTCGAAGAACTGACTCATTGGAAAAGATCCTGATGCTGGGAAAGATTGGAGGTAGGAGGAGAAGGGGACAACACAGGATGAGATGGTTGGATGGCATCACTGACTCGATGGACATGAGTTTAAGCAAATTCTGGGAGTTGGTGATGGACAGGGAGTCCTGGCGTGCAAAGAGTCGGACACGACTGAGAGACTGAACTGAACTGAATTATGGTTTATCACAGGACGTTGAATATAGTTCCTTGTGCTGTACTGTGGAACCTTGTTTATCCACCCTATATATAATAGTTTGCATCTACTAACCCCACACCCCACTCGACCCCTCTCCTCCCCTCCCCCTTGACAACCACAAGTCTGTTCTGTATGTCTTTGAGTTTATTTCTATTTAATGCAATCTTATTAATGTCTACATTATATTCCATTATCTGTTTGCACATAGTTTATTCTTTATTGATGGCCATTCAGGCTGTTTCCATGCTTTACTTTGTTAGAAAATAATGTAACAAATATCCTTGCACATACCAGATCTCTGGGTCTAAGCATATCAAAGAATCTGACAGATCTTATGAGAAATGGTCAGTCTCTGAGAGAACTCTTCTCCCTATCATTCTGATGAATTAGCTTCCCAAAAGAAGTGGCCTTGTTCTCTTAATTTCTTAGGATATCCACATCATAACTCTTTATTGTAACAGACTGTTGCAGTTTCCTTGAAACAGTTTCCAGATCTTTGGATAAGTTTTGTGGCGGGTAGACTGGAATCCATTGGAAAAGACCCTGAGGCTTAGAAAGATTAGGGCAGGAGGAGAAAGGGACGACAGAGGATGAGATGGTTGGATGGCACCATCAATTCCGTGGATATTAACTTGGGAAAACTCCGGGAGATGGTGAGGGACAGGGAAGCCTGGTGTGCTGCAGTCCACAGGATTTCAAAGAGTTGGACATGACTTGGAGACTGAACAGCAACAATAGGCTGGAATCCAGTACCTGTCTTTGAAATGTCCAACCATAACATATGAACACCCTGTCCTTAGTATTTTATTCAGCCCTCTAAATAAATTTCACAGTCCAAAATGATTCAATAATTTCAATTTTTAAAATTGAGTGAGCTCGTAACACATTCTACTGCATCTCAGCAAGCTGGCGCTTATGAACTAGACCTTTCCATATCATTTACTACAAATGCAGCATCTCAGCGTAAGCCAAGGAAACCCAGAATGAGGGTTTCACCTAAAGATAATCTTCAGAGTAGCCACATATTTTTGCCCTGACATGAGGCTAATACTAGCCATAAACATAGGTCCCAGGTAGTACAGGACGGGAAGACTGGACCTGGGATGACTAATGAAGAGAGGATTTCTTGATGTGACCATGATGGCGCAAAGGACGGGAGGCCACACATAAGCTAGTTTCCAAGCCTGTCCTCCTGTCTTTAATCAAAGCTGAATCAGCCAGTTCACATTTCTTAACTTTTCAGCAGAGAAGAAACATCCAAGTTTTAACTTGCGGTAATGCTTTGATGGGAAACACATGTTTGACTTGAGACACTGTTGCTCTTTTTCTCTGAATAGTGGTTGATGCTTAGGTACTAACTTCATTCTCTTGTTACAGGGTGCTTTTAGGTTCATTTTTATTTTTTATTCAATGTGCCTATAAGAAAAAAGATACATTATTTGGTTGTTTTTATTATCAAGGTATGATATGCTCATACAGCTCTTACTGACTTTATACTTGAAGGTACAATTTACATGAATTACATTCAAGTTTACTGTTTTGTAATATTTAATTTGAGTTTTTGTGCCAAGCTCCATGTTCTTTTCTTGAGGACTGGCTTGTGGGATTGATAATCTTATTTGTGATCTGGCCCTGTTAAATTCCTTGAGTGGGAAAGTCCTTATAGAACCTGGCTTTATCCTTTGACTGTTTCTTCCTGAGATTGACCTATATCACCCTCTACCCTACTTTAACAGGCTTCATTTTCCCAGCAAGGCAAGACAGAGTTCAGGATCACTGATGGGGTAAAAGATTTCAGCCACAGAGAGCAGGGGAAAAGGAAACACCAGCTTGGCTATGTGACAATTTTTGGTTAGATATGTGGCTAGATTTGACTAGGGAGCAAATGTCTGAGCATCTCTTCTCTTTGGGACTTTGAAAGTTTTCAGAAATTTGGCACCATATCACACATCCCATCTTCATTCTCCTCAGTGTCCTGCAAACATGGATTGTCAGATTCCTGTGGCACTTCTGGTGGATACTGTGGAATCAAGCCCTTTAGTAGTAACACCCTGTATCGGCTGCTGTCTTCTTTGCACTTTTAGCTTTTCTTTCCATCTAAAATGTAAACTTTTTGAAGTAAGAGACATATTTTATGTTCCTTTTTGTCTCATGAAATCCCCAGTTCAGTGATGAACAAAAAGAAACTATATATTAAGAATTTGAAAAAGAATAGATATATGTATATGTATAACTGAATCACTTTGCTATATACCTGAAACTAACACAACATTGTAAATCAACCATAATGTTAAAGAACCCCAGGTGGCTCAGTGGTAAAGAATCCACCTGCCAAGCAGGAGACTTGGGTTCGATCCCTGGGTCAGGAAGATCTGGAGGACGAAATGGCAACCCACTCCAGTATTCTTGCCTGGATAATCCCATGGACATAGGAGCCTGGTAGACTACAGTCCATGGGGCCGCAAAAGAGTTGGAAGAGGCTTAGTGACTAAACAACAACATACTCTAATAAAAATAAAACAGAAAAATAAAGGCAGAAAAAAGAAACTAGACATTAATTAATTATAGATTGATTATTCAAATAATCTCATACTTCTTTGGGCCGAACTGTTAGCTGCAGTCGTAGAGACCCTGAGGTCTAATGCCAACTATCAGTGTGTTCTAATGTGATGTTGTTAAAACTTCCCACATACAAAATGGCTATAATTTTGATTCTCATGAAGAAGATACTATATAAATAATGTATAATACATACATTATTATTCATAATGATAATGCAGCTAGGTCATAATTGGTAACTTCATTTCTAGGTTAAAGTATTGCATTTCTTTAAAAATATTCAGGAACAATTTCATTAACTTGCAAAAGTAAGTTTATTGAAGCACAGAAACAATTAGAGCAAAGCTGTCTTTTCAACTTTTTCAAGAGCATTCTAATAAGAAAAGAAGAGGATGCAGAAAAATTGGTTTGTCTTCTATTTCTGGATAGATACTTTTCCCTGAAGTGATCCTGAAAGATGGCTAGATTGATGCAGTTTCTTCACTGGTGTTCTTTAGAGTTTTCTTTTTTTTTCCCCTCTGAAAGACACTCTTGTTGATCTGGAAATCGCTTATTTCAGTTTCACCTCAGAAACATTGCTGACTTGAGATGAGATGACTTTGCCATCCACCACCTCTTCTACGATGGTCTTAGTCACTCTGCTCTTGCTCGGGTCTGAAAATTGCAGAATCACAATATCAGTCTGGAAACTCGCAGAAACATAGATCAAGAGAAATCTGAATGCATTCACTGAGTATGTTCTATCTGGGTAAGATGCTGTGAACAACAGTACATACTTTTGTATGAGAAGCAAAGCATACATATAAAATATATATATATATATGCAAATTATAAAATAATCAGAAACATGAAAAAATATCTACCTCTGCCTTGGACAGAAGTTCCAGATCTTGAGCCATCAGACATGGATGAATCCCGGGATCCCATGTTTCTGGATCCTGAACTTCTATAATCAGATCCTCCCAAACCAGAACCACTGGAGAAAAAAAGAATTGTTTGTTTTTGCACTTTGCCAAGGCAGGAGAAACCCTTCATGCAGTGGACTCTTTCCCATGATGGCAGCGGTCTTTTCATCGGACTGTGTCACGCTTACATGATAAATATAAGTCTGGTCCCCACACCCCTTTTTGGTTGCATAACACCAAGGTCTGCATTTAGCATGTTCCTGACTTTCATTTACCCCCCTTCTCCATCAAGCAGGCGGCGGTAGGTCTCAATCTCCATCTCCAGGCGGGTCTTGATGTCCAGCAGCTGCTCGTATTCTGCATTCTGGCATTCCGTCTCACCCCGGATCTGGCAGATCTGCTCCTCCAGGCTGCTGATCTGCATCTGAATTTGTGACAGCTGCACCATGTAGTTGGCCTCCGTGTCAGCCAAGGTCCCTTCCAGGGAGCTTTTCTAAGAGAAAAAGCAAATAAAAATTTCACCATGAAAATAAATCATTGGATGATTAAAAAAAATACATTTTATAAGATACTAGGAGAAATGCACTTTCCATGAGTTACAACCTTCCTTAATTTTTCTTGCCATTATTTTTTAAACTAAATCTTTCATGGAAATATATACATTATCTTTAACTGGAATGTCTTATGCTTTTGACAACCATAACACAGTCCTCCCTAATCCTGCTTTTATGACATGCCAAGTGGGACATCTTGGCAAAGAAAGGAAACCAACTGCTCAACTTCCCTGTTGGAGAGTTTTGAGAATTTCTTTGCACAAACCATGGCCAGTTGGGACTGCAGCTCAATTTCCAGGGCTTGCAGAGTGCGTTTCAGTTCTGTGATCTCATTCTTGGCGGAACTGGCTGCCCCGGCGTCAGTAGAGATCTGTGCTTGCAGTGAGGCACTCTAAATACAAATAAAATGCAGTCACTGCAGGCTGGTGCAATGACAGGAAGTGACTCACACGTGGCCATGGACTCAGAGGCTCAGGGTGATGATCTACCTGCTTGTTGAACTGCTCCTCGGCCTCGCGGCGGTTCTGCTCAGCCAGCTCCTCATACTGTGCCCTCATGTCATTCAGTAACTTAGTCAGGTCTGTGCCTGGGGCAGCGTTCATTTCCACAGTCACGTCCCCTCCGGAGCTTCCTTGCATACTCTTCATTTCCTAGCCCGAAGCAAAAAGGACCATAGTGATGAAAAGCAATGACTTCCCAGACTACCCTGGTGGTGCAGTGGTTAAGAATCCACCTGCCAGTGCAGGGGATGGGTGCCACAACTACACAAGCCGGTGTGCCTTACAGCTGGTGCTCTGCAACAGAGAAGCCACTGCAATAAAGAACAGTCCCCGATCACCGCAGCTAGAGAAGTGAAGCAATGAAGACCCAGTGCAGCCAACAAAGAAAAGAGAAACTTAAAAGCAACGATTTCCTAAGATGTGCATAAGCCAACAAAAAGCTGAAACTAGGACAGCGAAAGGAAAAAAAAAAAAACCCACCAAATTCACATATAATTTTCTCATGATTATTTTTTTCCTCCTGGTTACAGAAGTTAAAAGTCCATCCAGATGGAATTCATTTTACTTTTATGGAATGGATGTGGGGGAACCTCTGTAGGCCAGCATTGTTGATTAATGTGGACCCTGTTCCTACCTCCTCGTGGTTCTTCTTCAGGTAGGCCAGCTCCTCAGTGAGGCTCTCAGTCTGCATCTCCAGGTCAGAGCGAGTCATGGTCAGATCATCCAGGACTTTCCGCAGGCCATTGATGTCAGCCTCCACGGTCTGCCGGAGATGCAGCTCGTTCTCGTATCTGGAAGAGTACAGCACAACCCATTTCAAAGAGTACAGTGCATTCTCACACGTGCAAGAAAATGTTTTCTCCCCTGAGCAATTTGATCAATGAATGATAAGTTTTCTCTTAGGAGTTTCCCCCTTGTAAAGCAAAATCTGAACCATACATTAACTCTATTGATGGCCAATATTTTTGATAGCAAAAATTTTATCCTGAAATTGCCTTCGTTCTGTTCTTGTTTGTGGAATGAGGGTTTTGTGAAATGTACCTTTGTGAATTAGGTCTTGATCCCCTAAAAGAGTTCTTTAAAATTTAGAATAAACTAAGCCAAGGGATTGAATTTTATTTTTCCTACAAAGTTTGTTTTCAAATCTTCACTTTTCTTACTTCAGTCTAAAGTCATCAGCAGCCAATCTGGCATTGTCAATTTGCAGAATGATCCCAGCATTTTCAATGGTGGCCGTAATGATCTAGAAAAGACAATAATAATGAATAAATCAAGGTTGCTTTTTTTTTCAAACCTATGTCTGCATGCCCATCTGTGAGAGTAGATGTCTCCTGAGTTAACCTTTAAAGGTGAGTTGCTTTGAAAATTTGCTTAGTAATGACACCTGCATTGATGGCCCTAATGTACTTAGACTACATCCTTCTGCAAAAATTAGCAGCCTGCACATTTGCTGGAATGAGCATGGAACATTGTTTCACAGAACACAATGCTCTACACATTTTTTGCTGGTTTGGAAGATCAGTTATTCTATGAGCTTTTTCAGAAAATAGTCTGTAACATGAATTTCACTTCCAAAAGAGTCTAATCCCATACAACTGTGTCTAAGCATTTTAGACTCCATCACATTCTCATGCAATATTTGCACCTGGTTTTCTACGAAGAAAAATAGTTGTAAGGCTATTTAAATCTAGTAAGTGGCTAAAGGACATCAACCTGCCAGAATTAATCATGATGAAAAATTAGAGGAAGCTAGTGTTAATTTATAGCCATCACTCTTAGGTTAATTAGCTGGTTGGCATTGTGTAAATCCCACTCTTATGTAGAAATTCTCAAATGTGAGATACAAACAAAATTAATATGTTTGGATGTCTTGTATACAGTACTGTCACAGTTAAAGCACACCACATCCTGTTTTACACATACAACAAAACAAATATGTTTTCAAATTATTCTGTGATTTAAAGTCATCATTCATGATCTGAATAAATGGGAAAGATACAGAAATAATAGGAACTCAGCATGGCTAGTGTCTCACCTGATTCCTGAGATCTTCAATGATTGGATAGTATTTGCTGTAATCTCTTCCAGCTCCACCATCCCCAGACCCGGGCCCAAATCTCTCATACCACTCCTTGATTTTGTTCTCTAGGTCAGTGTTGGCCTCTTCCAGGGCTCTGACTTTATCTAGGTAATTGGCCAGCCGGTCATTGAGGTTCTGCATGGCTTGCTTTTCACCTCCAGAGAAAAGCCCCCCGTCACCAAGGCCACCACCCACACCACCACCATAGCTGTAGAAACCTCCACTAGCGCCTCCACCATATCCCGAACTCCCGCCGAAGCCAGAACCCCCACCAAAGCTAGAACCCCCACCAAAGCTAGAGCCCCCACCAAAGCTAGAGCCCCCACCAAAGCCAAACCCAGAACCTGAAGCTCCTCCAAAACCGCCCCCGATTGAGCAGCTACCAAACCCCCCTCCAAAGCCTCCGCTTGCGCCACCACTCAGGCCATAGCTGCCGGCCCCTCCTCGGAAGCCCCGGGCAGAGCCTCCCCCGAGACCAATTCTGCTTCCGCTGCTGAAGCTGCTGCCACCAGCAGACACTCTGACGGAGCTGCTGCCTCCAGCCCTGGAGGAGGACATGCGAGATGAGCAAGACATCGTGTTCCTGCGAAGGTCTGGCTTGTCCAGGTCAGGTGAGTAGGAGAGGTGATCGTGAAGAACCTATTTGCAGGCTGCCTTTTGGGCCCTTATATACACACTTTTAGGGTGTTCCTTTGCCGTGTCACTTCTTAATCCCTGTAACACCTTTGCTAATCTGCAACTGGATAATTTTTTTCCCTCTGAATCCGCTCTACTGGCTCATTCTCTGAAGCTAGGTCAGAGCCTCGGGGCCTCTACTAAATTAAGGAAAGAAAAAAGGTGGAGCAAAGCAAAAAAAATTATTTTTCAGAATTACAGTTTTAATCTTTCAAAGGTTTGGTGACTGATAACTCTTTTCTGAAAGAGTAATTGTGTTAAATTTGCTTCATGATTTCCCAGTTGCAGGGCATATCCCCAGATTAACAGGTGTAATTAAGATATACTTAATATGATGAGAATGGAAATTTCCCATCAAACTTGTGACTTTTTGTTCATATTGTTCTCTTTAAGTTGAAATGAGCTTTAGCATCAGCATTTCTTTTGGGTTTGCTTGTCCTTCTCTGATTGTTTCAATTGCCTATTTCTAAGGTTTTTGAAGTTTGTGACTTCAGATGATTGTCTTTCTTGGTATAATATTTTGAGATCGAATTAGATATTTTTATCTGTTACTAAGAAACTCTGAAACAGTAGTATTCCACATTTATATGTATGCATTATTAGATCTTAATGAAATTTATTTGCTCAGAGAAAGTCTAAGAAAGATTGAGAAAGTGTTGAAGCAGATTGTTTTAGTAGCAGATCAGAGTTAGCAGTGTGATTCTGTGCTGCAAAGATGCTTTTCTTTCTGATTGAACTGGAGTATGATATAATGATACTGGTGACTTGAAAAATAGTCACAACCTAGAAGCCGAGAGTTATGTTTTGTTTCCAGACTTCAGGTCCTAAAAATTCCCACCAACTAAAGCATGACTACTTCTAGGTTGTGACTATTTTTTTAAGTCAACAACATCGACTTCCTTCTTTAGAATCACATCTTAAGAAGTGAAGAGGTAATGTTGATTTTGTCGATAACTAGAGAAGAGGATCTGAATCACTTCTTTTAAAATTTATTTATTCACTCATTCATTTATTTTTGGCTGCACCATGGGGCACTCAGGATTTTAGTTCCCCAAACAGAGAGCGAACTGTGTCCCTTGCAGTGGATGAGCCGAATCTTAACCACTGGACTGCCAGGAAATTCCCTAAATTTACTTTATTTTTTATTTTATTTTAAAAATATTTTATGTGAGTCACTTCTGAGAACCAGTGTTAGGCTTGGAGTTGTTTTGCAGGTACTCAAATCTGGAGTTTCCAGTCTACTCTCTGCTCAGGTTTTTTCTGTTTTTGTTTGAAAGATATTTAGAAAGAGGATCTAGATCCACTTCTGATAACTAACGTTATGGTTGAGATCATATTTCATAGATACTGAAATCTAGAATCCTCCCCCGTTGTTCACTTTCTGCTTCCTGTTTTTCTGTCCCTTTGTTCTTTAGATTATTTCCATTTGCCTCTGCGAGAGGTTTCTCTGGTTTGAAAGTGTGTTTTTTTTTTTTTTTCTTTTTAGATAAATACTGCATGATTCTATTTATATGAGGTACCTGGTGTAGTCAAATTCAGAGACCAAAAATAGAATGATTGTTGCCAGGGAGTGGAGGAGGGGAAATTAGTTGTTTAATGGGTACAGGGTTTTAGTTTTGCAAGAGAAAGGAGTTCTGGAGGTTGGTCACATAAGAATGTGAATGTACGTAACATTCCTGAACTGTACACTGAAAAATCATTTAGATGGTAAATTTTACATTATGGGCATTTTGCAGCAATTTTTAAAGTGTTTTTTTTGGAAGGTATAGATGCTTTCAAAAATATTTCTTGGCTTGCTGAGCTTTAGGCCCAAGTCGCTGACTTTTATTTACACCTTTCTTGCTTATCTTGGCAGTCTCTGTTAAACTGTGTGCATTCCTGAATCTTTATATTCAGTTGTTTGTTGTCCAGTGTTTTGCCTGGTTTGAATTCTTCCGTAGACTGCCTTTGTTCCTTTTACTGTGTAACTCTTTAGGTTCTTAGCTTTTAGGTTTTACTGCATTGTTTTTGCAGTAATGATGTGTCACTGTTTTTACTTTTAACGCACCAGTGCTTTGAGGGTTCAAGGTATTTCCTAAACTTTAAATCATTAAACTGGGAGTAGTTCTCATTATACTGTTCTAAGGTAAGTCAAAAAATGCACCACCCATTAAAGTACTTTGGTCACCTTGCCTAACCTCTCCCCAAAGCTATGAAACCAAAGAAGTCTAAACACTAATGGGTAAATTATATGCAAATATTAGGGTTCTGGGAGGAACAGTCCCTTTCTTTTTCTTCCTTTTCAAGTGATGAAGTGTAATCTTTCCACTTTCATAAAGGCTGGCATTTGGCTAAAAATGTAAAGAAAGACACAATACCTAAGTGAAAGAAATTTGATGAAACTCAGAAATTTCAGTTCCTGGGTAGAAAGAGCTTTAGGTGAGAAGAATGAGAGAAGACAAAGTTTAGCAGTATCTTTGGCCTCTGAACTTTGCCTGCGGTTTGTGGAGTTTTTCTATAGTTGTCATCTGAGTTGTAGCAGTTTCAGTTTGGAAACTTTATGTACAGTATGTTTTGGGATATTTAGATATTTGAGTCTTAACTGAGGAAGCTTGAGTTGACTGAGGTATGTCTTGTTTCTTATTTTTAGCTTTCTTCTTGATACAGTTTAAAATGCTGACATCTATCTCTTCTTTGTTTCTAAAATTCAGTTTAAAAATTCCCTTATTCTGGAAATTCTCTGGCAGTCCAGTCATTAGAACTCAGAGCTGTTGTGCTGGGGCCTGGGTTTGATCCCTGGTCAGAACTAAGATCCCGCAGAAAAAAAAATTAAGTGATTCTGAGATGCTTCTCTGATATTACTCTTTTATTCTTTATTGTATACTTTGGAGATGACTGCAGGGAAAGGCATTTAATAAGTAAGATGGCCATTGTGTATGTGTGTGTGCTCACTCATGTCTGACTCTGTGCGACCCCATGGACTGTAGCCTGCCAGGATCCTCTGTCTATGGAATTTTCCAGGCAAAAATACTGGGTCTGGTTGCCATTTCCTACTCCAGGGGATCTTCCTGACCCAGGGATCAAACCCGTTTCTCTTGCATATCCTGTGTTGGCAGGTGGATTCTTTATCGTGGAGCCACGTGGGAAGACCGTCCTCAAATTCTTTACCTAATGAGGGAGTGGGTAAATAAATGTGGAGGTAAACCCACAGGAGTTCCCTCTGTTTGGATTTCCTTAAATGCATTTTTATGCTTTCTCTTTCTGTTTCTGTGTACTTTTTCTTTTAAATAATGACTCTATCCAACAGACTAATCTAGATTCCGTGAGTTGCAAACTGTCTGGAATGCTGGCATTTCACGAATTAAAGAATTTTAATCACATATGTAAATAAAGTTTTCTTCTTGCTTGAAGTGTTAGAATTCTTTAATAAACCTTAGTCCTTGTTATTTCTCAGACATTCCTGAATTTAATACTTACTTTGTTTAAAAATAATGATTTGCCCAAGATTACACATTAGTTCTCGGCATTTCTTTCACCTGTAAGATGAAAGCTTTCAGAATCTGATGAGGTTCCAGTGAAACAGAATGTTCAGGAATGCTGGCTTCAGTGCCTGGCATCCAGTAGTTTTTTAATATATAATTGTTTAAAAGCAATGGACTGAATCCTGGGTGTCCAGGCTCCCAGCTCAATGCTCTGCCTTCAGTTCCATGTATGTTTGATTACTTTGTGATTAGCAGTCTATTTATTTATGTATTTTTTACCTGTGAAGAATCATATAAATGGCACTTCGCTGTGGCACCTGACTTTTATAATAAGTACAGAATGATTTGCCAATAGTAACCATCAGCATTTTTTTTTGTGAGATGGATTTGTATTTTAAAAGATTTCAGAGGAATAAGCTGCATGTTTTTAGATTAGGAGGAAAACTAAAGAACATGGCATGTTGCCCCTGATTAATCTTTTGAGTTAATAATAGAACGATCTCAGGGTATCTACCTTCTGTTCATTCCAGAGAATATTGAGATAAAAGCACAAGATCATATTAGCTAAGAGAAGGAAGTGGGCACCAGAGAATCTGTGGCGTGTTGGCAGAAATTTTGGTGGCAGATAGCCAGCAAAGGGAAAAGCTCCAATTTGATGTGTGTACAGTCTCTCTGTAATATGTGACATACTGCAGAGACTCACTAAGTATTCCCTGAAATGAATGAAATACAGTCTGGCCTGACTTACTTCGTGAACACTTTGATCACGATTGTTCTCTACTGTTTGTTCTGCCTTCTAAGTCTTTATTTCTCCATCTTCTGGGTTTGTGATTCTGTGTGTGTGTGTCGGAAGGGTTATTGGTGAGGAGAGGTGCTATTTGTGGAGGGAGCAGCAAGGACATGCCAGAATGAGCCGGGGCCTCCCCTGTAAGAATCATTGCTTAGGTTAGTGTCCTGGTGGTGGCCACTGTGAGCCCCACCAGGCTCAACTGCTTGGAGGAAAAAAAATATTTTGCAACAAGAAATATTCTGAGAGGCGGTTCTAGTTGGATTTGGCATCATCCCTAAATCAATTTCAACCTGGTGCTCTTGTCAGACACCAAAGAAGTTACAGATAGAGCAGAAATCCACCAATGCTGTGAATGCTTATCTTCCTTCACACCTTCCTCTCCTTTCCCGAGTTCTTTCCCTGTTATCTTTCCATTCTTCTTCTGGTAGCTTCAGTTAAGTGTGTCTACTTAAGGCCTTCGCTTTCCCACCTGCATCTGTTCAGTGACATTTTGCCAAATTTTGTTCTGAAAGAAAATGACTTAGCTTTGTACTTGTCATGTTTGAAGACTCCAGAATTCCTTTACACAACTCAGGTCTCTAATTTTCCTGAAGATAATTGAGTCAGTTTATGGGAGTTAGGAGAATAGACAAGTGACTTTGTGTGTGCTAAGTGGCTTCAGTCGTGTCCTATATGGACTGTAGCCCGCCAGGTTCCTCTGTTCATGGACTTCTCCAGGCATGAATACTGGAGAGGGTTGCCATTTCCTTCCCCAGGGGATCTTCCCCACTCGGGGAACGAGCCAGCTTCTCTTAGGTCTCCTGTATTGGTAGGAGTGTTCATTATCTCTAGCGCCACCTAGTGACTTAGTAGAGGTGGAGATTTAAGATGGGTTGAAGTAAGAGTCGCAGAGTCGGACACGACTGAGCGACTGAACTGAACTGAACTGAACAAGTGAGAATAGGAAGGAGAGATAAGAAAGCCTTCCTTAGTGATCAATGCAAAGAAATAGAGGAAAACAATAGAATAGGAAAAACTAGAGATCTCGTCAAGAAAATTAGAGATACCAAGGGAACGTTTCATGCAAAGATGGGCACAATTAAGGGTAGAAATGGTATGGACCTAACAGAAGCAGACGATACTAAGAAGAAGTGGCAAGAATACACAGAAGAACTGTACAAAAGAGATCTTCACGACCCAGTTAATCACGATGGTGTGATCACTCACTTAGAGCCAGACATTCTGAAATGCAAAGTCAAGTGGGCCTTAGGAAGCATCACTACGAACAAAGCTAGTGGAGGTGATGGAATTCCAGCTGAGCTATTTCAAATCCTGAAAGATGATGCTGTGAAAGTGCTGCATTCAATATGCCAGCATATTTGGAAAACTCAGCAGTGGCCACAGGACTGGAAAAGATCAGTTTTCATTCTAATCCCAAAGAAAGGCAATGCCAAAGAATGCTTAAACTACCACCCAATTGCACTCATCTCACATGCTAGCAAAGTAATGCTCAAAATTCTCCAAGCCAGGCTTCAACAGTATGTGAACTTCCAGATGTTCAAGCTGGTTTTAGAAAAGGCAGAGGAGCCAGAGATCAAATTGCCAACATCAGTTGGATCATTGAAAAGGCAAAAGCAAGAGAGTTCCAGAAAAACATTTATTTCTGCTTTATTGACTATGCCAAAGGCTTTGACTCTGTAGATCACAACAAACTGTGGAAAATTCTTCAAGAGATGGGAATACCTGACAGACCACCTGACTCGCCTCCTGAGAAATCTGCATGCAGATCAAGAAGCAACAGTTAGGACTGGACATGGAACAACAGACTGGTTCCCGATCGGGAAAGGAGTACGTCAAGGCTCTATATTATAAAACACCCTGTTTATTTAACTTGTATGCAGAGTACATCATGGGAAATGCTGGACTGGATGAAGCACAAGCTGGAATCAAGATTGCGGGAGAAATATCAATAACCTCAGATATGCAGATGACACCATCCTTATGGCAGAAAGCGAAGAAGAACTAAAGAGCCTCTTGATGAAAGTGAAAGAGGAGAGTGAAAAAGTTGGCTTAAAGCTCAACATTCAGAAAACTAAGATCATGGCATCCGGTCCCATCGTTTCATGGGAAATAGATGGGGAAACAGTGGAAACAGTGGCTGACTTTATTTTTTTGGGCTCCAAAATCACTGCAGATGCTGATTGCAGCCATGAAATTAAAAGACGCTTACTCCTTGGAAAGAAAGTTATGACCAACATAGACAGCATATTAAAAAGCAGAGACATTACTTTGCCAACAAAGGTCGGTCTTGTCAAGGCTATGGTTTTTCCAGTAGTCATGTATGGATGTGAGAGTTGGACTGTAAAGAAAGCTGATCGCTGAAGAATTGATGCTTTTGAACTGTGGTGTTGGAGAAGACTCTTCAGAGTCCCTTGGACTGCAAGGAGATCCAACCAGTCCATTCTAAAGGGGATTAATCCTGAGTGTTCACTGAAAGGACTGATGCTGAAGTTGAAGCTCCAATACTTTGGCCACCTCATGTGAAGAACTGACTCATTTGAAAAGACCCTGATGCTGGGAATGATTGAAGGTGGGAGGAGAAGGGGATGACAGAGGATGAGATGGTTGAATGGCATCACTCACTCAATGGACATGAGTTTGAGTAAGCTCTGGGAGTTGGTGATGGACAGGGAAGCCTGGTGTGCTGCAGTCCATGGGGTCGCAAGAAGTTGGACATGACTGAGTGACTGAACTGAACCGAACTAAGCACAGAGTTTGACTGTTTTTGCTTGAAAGGACCTCTTGGATCTTCCTTCATACAAGGTAGACAGTAGCTTCTATTTAGAGAATTCACAGGCAGCTATAACCCAGATGGTAATATGAGTGGCATGACCCAGGCTCCCATGTCTCTTGCCATTACTAAGTCAATTTACTGGGCAGTCTCCTCTCTGTCTTTCTGAGGTTGACCCCTCAGTTTCTTCTTTTTTTTTGGGGGGGGGGGCAGGTCACTTTCCATGAGTCTCCAGAAGGTTGGGGACTGAACCTTCTGAGCTGTAAAGTGATCCCGCGTGGTTATCCTTCCCCAAAATTGTCACAGTCACCTTTGCTAAGGGCTCTCAGGCCCTTAACCTCATGCCTTTTAAAGAAAAATTTATTTAGCTGGCTGCATTAGTTGTGAGATCTTTGTATCACGTGTATGGACTCTCTAGCTGTGGCACATGTGCCCTCAAGCTTGAGCAAGCACAAAAAAGTGAAAATGCCCCCCTTATAACTGCTCCTTGGACTCAGCTGACCTCAAGAGAAGCAGACTCTTTTCCTGTCAGATCCCAGAGGTCTTTCCTCCCTGCTTGCCCTGCTTCCTCTCCAAAGATTCTGTGTATATCTGTGTGCCTCCCATTTTAATCTAAAAAAAAACAAAACAAACCCTTTTCTGCATGATTTTGACATGCTTGTGGATGTCTGACATCAGAGCAATTCTCCCTATTGCAAGAGTCTTTCTAATGAAAGTCATCCTTATCTAAGTCCAGATTTGTTTTTATTTGACATAATTAGAATTCAGCAATAAAAAGATAACTGGAACAACCTTAGTTTGTAAATTCAGGCACATTCTCCTAAATAACTCTTGGACCAAAGAAAATCAAACCTGATATTACAAGCCAACTAGAAAGTAATGAAAAGAAGAAAACTCCAGACCTAAACTTTTGGGTTATAGCTAAAATTGTAAAGGAAAATTTATAACCTCAAATAGCTGCATTATTAAAGAGAGACTAACAATGAAGAACCTCATTGCAAAAATTTTTTTAAAAGAACAGCACAATAAAATAGATGAAAAATAAATGAATAACAAGAAGAGCTGACATTGAGATAGAAAATAACAAATACGTACAGATACTCAAAAACTGGTTCTTTAAAGAGACCATTAAAATAGATGACATCTTTGTGACTCTGATTTAGGAAAACAGAGAGAGATTAAAAAGTATAAAATTAGAAATGGGAAAGGAGACATAACTGTGGGTACAGGAAAGATGAAAATAATGAGAATGCCATGTACAAGTTAATGGAACACGCTTGGAGATCTTTCTAATATTTAGCCAAATTGGTTTTTTGCCTGTGAGTGATCTTGGTGCTCATCGGACCAGTCCCACCAATGTTCATCCAAGGGACTGGGGCAGGCTCAGGTAGACAGTTTACCTGCACTGGCGCAGGGGCTTGCTGGGAAAGAAGAGGCACAGGGCTGACCCTAGGAGAACACGGCTGTTGGGAAACCATTGCAGAGCTGTGGCCTCAGATGGGAAGGGCTCACAGGACAGGACAAGTCTGAATAGAGAGGTTGTAGATCTGAGCCAGGCTTGGGAGGGTTGAACCTGGGGGCCACTCTATGTGGTTACTATTGCATGAAGGGAACACGTGGGAATGCTGATTAAGAAGCCAGATCTTTTCAGGAAGGGAGAAAAAGAACTAATGTGGGGCTTGGCTAGATGAATGAGAAACAGGTCCCAGCAAGCAATAGTTCTCCTCTGATGCCTGTGTCCTGGAAGGAGCCAGAGAAACCTGGTGTCTGCGAATCTTAGGTTGAAGGGTGCATGGTGGTAAGCCTAGTGTTCTTCCCACAGTGGCGTTCAACAGCAAGTCCAGGGCCTACCATTGCCTTTCGAGGTGCAGAGTGGACACAAGTACTGATGTTTCTTCTTTAAAAGTCTTTATTGAATCTGTCACAGCACTTCTTCTGTATTATGTTTTGATTTTTTGGCCATGAGGCATGTGGAATCTTTTAGTTTCCCGGCCAGGAATGGAACCCAGACCCTCTGCAATGGCAGGCGAAGTCTTAACCACTGGACTGCCAGGGAAGTCCCTGATACTTCTAAAAAGGGTAAATAGGTGATGTTCATACACTGACCTATCACCTCTTCGTGGTAGGTGACTGGGTATTTCTAGAAGCACTTTGATATGATTCGTCCTGGAGCCAGCCAGGGACCCAAATCGTGCCTGGTTCTCTTCTTTCCGTGTGTCCACATTTACCGCCGTTCAAACCCTGCCTCTTCTAGAACGCTTTTCTTACTCCAGTCACCAGCTCCTAATTTACCAGCTTCTCCTCCCCATACACTTCTTCTTTCTTAATTGTTCTTAAAGTTTCTGTGACATTACTTACCACTTGACTACTCTTTTATTTTTCCTTAAAGATTAAAAATAGGAACACATTCATTGTAAAAACATTTAAACAAACAGTTTTTCTTGGAAGATTCAAAAATTTTACCGATATTTATTTCAGAAAAAATTAGAAAATGTATATAAACATGTAGCAGGAATAAACATCACCCATATTTTCCCTACCAGTGAATAATCACTGTTAACATTTATAGGTATATTGTTTCCATTTTTTAATGAGCACGTATATATTTAGTGTACAAGTCTTTTCTTTTAAAGGTAGATGATAGTGTAGTAGTGTTGAAACTCTACTTTTTATTTAATTGATGATTGACATCTTTGCAAGTCAGTCCATGAACCTGAACATCCTTAATGGCTGATGACTCTCATCTTATGGACTTTTGATGGTCTGTTGATTCTTCATTGTCAGATATTTTATTATGTCTAATTTTTTCACTATGATAAAACACTGCTAGGAGGAATAGATATATAATAAATAACTAATTACTTAAGAATAAATTTCTAGAAATAGAGCTGTTGGCTCTTTAAGATATATTGTTTTCTTAAATACCTGGTGCTGAGGTGTTCTTATGAAGTTTTTTGCCAATTTACAGTCCATCCAGCGATGTATTAGTGCCTTTTCCCTACACCATAAGTATAATCATTAAACAAACTGGATCTGTTTTAATGCCTTTCTTGGATTACTATAGATGTTGGCCATTGGTCACTTTTTAATGCTGGTTGGCCATTCATACTTTATGAATTGCTTATGTATGTCATGTACCCATTTCTAATTGGTATGGTTAACTCATAGATATATGCTCATGAATTTATACATTGGGGACATCAGTCCGTGAACAGCTATGTATAATGCAATGAAAACACCCATGGGCTACTTTCTTGAAGTTCAGTTCAATTCAGTTGCTCAGTTGTGTCCGACTCTTTGCGACCCCATGAATCACAGCACACCAGGCCTTCCTGTCCATCACCAACTCCCGGAGTTCACTCAAACTCATGTCCACAGAGTCGGTGATGTCATCCAGCCATCTCATTCTCTGTCGTCCCCTTCTCCTCCTGCCCCCAGTCCCTCCCAGCATCAGAGTCTTTTCCAGTGAGTCAACTCTTCGCATGAGGTGGCCAGAATATTGGAGTTTCAGCTTTAGCATCAGTTCTTCCAATGAACACCCAGGATTGATCTCCTTTAGAATGGACTGGTTGGATCTCCCTGTAGTCCAAGGGACTCTCAAGAGTCTTCTCCAGCACCACAGTTCAAAAGCATCAATTCTTTGGTGCTCAGCTTTCTTCACAGTCCAACTCTCACATCCATACATGACCACAGGAAAAACCATAGCCTTGACTAGACGGACCTTTGTTGGCAAAGTAATGTCTCTGCTTTTTAATATACTATCTAGGTTGGTCATAACTTTCCTTCCAAGGAGTAAGCATCTTTTAATTTCATGGCTGCAGTCAGCATCTGCAGTGATTTTGGAGCCCAAGAAAATAAAGTCTGACACCGTTTCCACTATTTCCCCACCTATTTCCCACGAAGTGATGGGACCAGATGCCATGATCTTTGTTTTCTGAATGTTGAACTTCAAGCCAACCTTTTCACTCTCCTCTTTCACTTTCATCAAGAGGCTTTTTAGTTCCTCTTTACTTTCTGCCATAAGGGTGGTGTCATCTGCATATCTGAGGTTATTGATATTTCTCCCGGCAATCTTGATTCTTGAAGTTAGCTGGTCCCAGAATTCTCTCTTGATTTTAGACATAGAAGACAGCTCCCAGAAGGTGGCGCCAAACTGCAGCTGGGACAAGATTAAATTGCACAGTCAAAATTTGGAGTCACGGCTCACTAGCTGCATGTATTCCCCTTGGTGTTCGGATGGATTTCTACTATATTCTATTAAGGTTTAAAAGATTTTTAAACTAAATTAAAACTGTACTTCTATTTTCTGTGATTGCTTTTGCTATTAATAAAATGAATCTTGAATAAAATTATTGTTTTGAAGGTGAGGTAGACAAGCATGAGGCATGGTTTTATTTTGTGATAAATCTCTTTCTTCAATTTGGTTTTCATAGGCCATCACTCGTCAAAGTTTTCAAGACATCAAATGGGCATTTGACCTCCATTTTGTTCTGTAGATAAACCTTACTTTGATACCAGTGCTTTTGGAAACTGCTTACAAATTGCTTTAAATAAGACTATTTCTAAAATATTTTCTATTAAATTATATGCATTTTCTGCTGTCTACTCCAAAGACAAGACTAGATAGGCAAGTTTTGAATAATTCTCTACCACTTAGAAAGGGATGAAGCATGCATAATGATTTAGACCAATTTATTTCTTTTAAAATAAAAAATTCAAGACTCAGAGTGATGATTTCTTTAAGATCTCAAAGAAGTTAATGGTATTGCCTAAATAAATCTCCAAATCATCTGCATTTTAATTTATTTATTCTTAAGATAAAGAATGTCCTCCATTACATTGCTTTGTAGATTTTGCCGTTTTGTGCAAAGAGGAAGTTGGAACAAAATGTCTGTTTGAATAAATTGGAATCATGTCTTCCTGCTATACCATAATATTTTCAAAATTAGATTTGGGAATTTTGTTAGCTTCAGAATAATTTATTTTGGGGAAAGGATAAATCTAATACCTGCATTCTTTTTCAAAATTAATCAATTAAAAATACCTTGTCTAGTTCTTTATTTAGAATATTTTTGGCTGTGTTGGGTCTTCGTTGCTGTGTGCAGACGTTTTTCTCTAGCTATGGCGAGCAGGGGCTACTGTCCGGTTGAGTTGGGAGGGCTGCTCATTGCGACGGTGTTTCTTGTTGTGGAGCACAAGCTCTAGAGTGCTCGGGCGTCAGTAGTTGCGACATGTGGGCTCAGTAGTTGCAGGTCCCAGGCTCTGGAGCACAGGCTCAGTAGTTGTGGTTCTTGGGCTTGGTTGCTCCATGGCATGTGGAATCTTCCTGGCCCCAGGGATCAAACTCGTGTCTCTTGCATTGGCAGGTAGATTCCCTGAGCCACCAGGGAAGATTTTTAATTGGAAGATAATTGCTTTACAATGTTGTGTTGGTTTCTGCCATACAACAGTGTGTATCAGCCGTGAGTGTACATATGTCCCCTCCCTCTTGAACCTCCCTCCCACCTCCCCCACCCTACCCCTCTGGGCTGTCACAGAGCCCCAGGTTGAGCTGCCTGTGTTGTGCAGCAACTCCCCACTAGCTGTTTATTTTACATATGGTAATTGATAGCTGCTTTCTTAATTGCTCACAAGGTCGTATGGTTATTTCAGATTCGTTTCATCATTTATGTTGAATGTAATAGTTAGTAGCTGGTTCTGTTGCTTCATTCATTTTCCATTCACCTATTACTCTGTTCAGTTATGATTCTGTTCACGTATTAGTGTATTATTTATTATTCACTTGTTATATTTATTGATTATTCTGTTTATTCTATCACCTCTTCTCTATGTATAATTCTATAATTTTATTCTATTAATCTTGTTTTAGTGTTATTCTACTTTATTATCATTCTATTATTATATTATTAATTAGTTTATACTTTATACACAGTAATAAGTCAATTATTATCAATTGTTAATTGAGCATCTTGCAAAAAGCACTCAGATCTTAGAAAGTCACAGTCCCTAATTTTGAAGAATGTGCATAAAATTTTTGTTCCTTTTTATATGATCCCATCAAGTCTTCTCTGTAATTTTCACAATGTTGAAAAAGTGTCAGAAAAATAACTTGCTTTTTTAAAAAAACCAAGTAACAATAGAGTTTATTTACTGTCTTGGTGGTTGACCTAGCTGTATACTCTTGGTTGACGATGGCTTATTTATCATCTTCCCTTGCTTACAAACAGCTGCCCTATTTAGAGACCCAGTTTCCCTGTAGCTTGGTCCTATCACTCAGCTTGCCGTTCCATTATATATTTCACACCACCTTCTGTCACATACTTGCAATCGTATCCTCCTGCTGCTGCTGCTGCTAAGTCACTTCAGTCGTGTCCGACTCTGTGTGACCCCATAGACGGCAGCCCACCAGGCTCCCCCATCCCTGGGATTCTCCAGGCAAGAACACTGGAGTGGGTTGCCATTTCCTTCTCCAATGTGTGAAAGTGAAAAGTGAAAGTGAAGTCACTCAGTCATGTCTGGCTCGTAGTGACCCCATTGACTGCAGCCTACCAGGCTCCTCTGTCCCTGGGATTCTTACTTAGCAGTGAAAACCCAGATTTTCTCCTTAGTTTTGCTACTGAAATTTTGATTTGCTGTTAAAACCAAGACCCCCATATATCAACTGTTGCCAAAGACTTGTTCCACCTCCGTTGGCCCATTAGTTCAAATTCCTTTCCACTCTCAAACTGTTGGGACCAATGTGGGTGAGGCTGGGAAGGAGAACACCTATGTTCCTGCTATTGGATGCTCCAAGTCCTTCTAGAGTGCTGATGTCAATAGTGGGGTGTCCTTTGTATATTAAACTCAAGGAACATTTATTAAGTGCTTGCTCTGACTAACACTGTTATGGTAACCAGGGATAGTACATCAACAGATCTACAGAATTTCAGCTCAGTTACATGTGGTAAAGTAAGCCAGCGTGGAATTTTATAACTATGTATGACATTGTTCATTTATAATATGTTCAATGAATATGAACTTGGGCAAATTCTTGGAGACAGTGAGGGATGGGGAGGCCTGCAGTCCGTGGGGGTCACTATATTCAAGTTCCCAAAGGTCAGCATTGGCATGGAGCCTAAAGAATCCTGGAACCACATTTTTGTACTTCCAGTTCTCCGGTTATTTTCAGGCTGTTTACCAGCTGTGTGATTTGAGAAAATTACTTAACTTCTCTGTTTCTGACACCAGTTCCTCTTTCATAAGAGTTGTCATAAGGATTAAACAAATTACATTCCTAAAGGACTAAGAATAATATGTGACAAATAGTAAGTGTGAAATGTGTTTGTTACATAGAAAAATTTATAAACAACTCTTGGAATACAACCCCTTTTGAACAGAAGACTGCTTTTTGTTTTTAATGACAAATCGAGGTAATCAATAACCCTTATATCCTTGCCTATTTAAAAATAGTTCTGGAATTTTGATCACTAGCAGCAGTTACCTAAAAAAAATAGAAGGCTAGCTATGTATATGTTGCAATGCGTTATTTTTTATTTTAAAAATCTCACAAAACTATTACCTATAAGAAAGAGGTTGAGGAGTATAGGTTTCTTACTTGACTCATTAATTCTTCAGTTACTGAATATTTGCTGTAATATCTGCCTGGACCAAATCTCTGTTGATTTTGATTTTCAAATCAGCAGCCTGTTTATACTGTCTTCTGATAACTGAAGTTCCAGATGGTATGTCTGTCACCTGGGAAAGTGGATCCCAGTTATTGCATCATGACACTGCCTTCATGTTATCGCCACGGAAACCTATACTTACACCTACACCACTATCCTTAATTGGCATGGTGTCATTTTTCAAGTTTGTTCTAATGATTCCTCAGATTCAGGACATTTTTCCCCTTTAAATAAGAAATCATTTTTCTTGTCTAATCTCTTCTGCTATTTATGCTTGCATTTCTAAATCACTTTTGTAGTTTTTAACCCTACCAGCCTATGTATCCAGCCAGTCCATCCTAAAGGAAATCAGTCCTGAATATTCATTGGAAGGACTGATGCTGAAGCTGAAACTCCAATACTTTGGCCACCTGATGCAAAGAACTGACTCACTGGAAAAGACCCTGATGCTGGGAAGGATTGGGGGCGGGAGGAGAAGGGGACGGCAGAGAATGAGATGGCTGGATGGCATCACCGACTCGATGGACATGAGTTTGAGTGAACTCCGGGAGTTGGTGATGGACAGAAAAGCCTGGTATGCTGCAGTCCATGGGGTTGCAAAGAGTTGGACACGACTGAGCAACTGAACTGAACTGGGCCTACGTATTGGTGTATAAGCAAACGCTTATGAATGGGCTTCCCAGGTGGCACAGTGGTAAAGAATTTACCTGCCAATGCAGGAGACATACGAGATGCAGGAGCCATAGGAGATCCCTGGGTTGGGAAGATCCCCTGGAGTAGAAAATGGCAACCCACTCCAGTATTCTTGCCTGGAAAATTCCATGGACAGAGGAGTCATGGGCTACAGTCCATGGGGTTGCACAGAGTTGGATACAACTGAGCACACACGCAGAGTAAATGCTTATGAGCTATGTGAGACGTGGTCAGGAAATTTTACAGAGAAGGAAACTGTAATCTTGGTAATTTAAAAATTAAAATCCATGTTCTGTCAGTACTGTATATAACAATACTCCTTTTTACATTAAGTAGGTAAAAAGCTGTGATGAACCACAGCAGTTACATCCCTCTTCCTTTTCTGGAGAGCTTTCAGCTACATCCTGCCTTAGAGACTAGTTCAAACATGTTAACTGCCTTGCCAGGTAGTACCTCCCACCTGAGCAGGAACACCTTGGCCTTGCTGAGCACCACACTCCTGCAGGCGTGAGTATCACAAGGAATAGGATCAGGAGCTGTGCCTTTTTCTGTTTTCTTTGTAGTCTTGCCATTCTGGCAACGCATTCATTGGAATTAGGTCATTTTTTTTTCTCCTAAATGCTTCTGTTTTAGTTGGCTGATTTATTCAGTTCAGTTCCTGAGCCTTATCATAAAGTAGAGAGAGGTAGTGCTCAGCTTTAAAGGGATTAATATGATTATTGCTCTCGTTTTGAGAACCAAGGATGACTCCAAACCAGCCACTTCATCCTTTTGGGAAGCTTGACAGGGACTCCATAACCTCTAAGCTCTCCTATGTCTTTGAAGTTCTCATCATCATATCATATTTCATCATCATATCATATTTCATCATCATATAGCTACATTTTATTTTTAAAATATTTTACTTTTATTTATTCATTTATTTGGCTATGCTGGGCTTTAGTTTTGCCATGCAGGAATCTTCAGTTGTGGCACGTGGGATCCTTTAGTTGTAGCTTGTGCGATCTAGTTCCCTTCAGTTCAGTTCAGTTCAGTTACTCAGTCGTGTCCAACTCTCTGCGACCCCATGAATCACAGCACGCCAGCCTCCCTGTCCATCACCAACTCCCAGAGTTCACTCAAACTCACCTCCATCGAGTCGGTGATGCCATCCAGCCATCTCATTCTCTGTCGTCCCCTTCTCCTCCTGCCCCCAATCCCTCCCAGCATCAGAGTCTTTTCCAGTGAGTCAGCTTGTCGCATGAGGTGGCCAAAGTATTGGAGTTTCAGCTTTAGCATCAGTCCTTCCAATGAACACCCAGGATTGATCTCCTCAGGCCTCCTATATTGGGAGCATGGAGTCTTAGCCACTGGACCAATGAGGAAGTTCCCTACATTTATTTTTTTTTTTAATTTTATTTTCTCTTCCAGTTTTATTGAGGTGTAATTGACAGATTGCACTGTATAAATTTAAGGGGCACAGCATAAGGATTTGACTTACATACATCATGAAATGATTATCACAAGAAATTTAGTGGACATTCATTCATTTCATATAGATCTTTTTTTATACAGAATTTGTTATTGTTCAGTGGCTAAGTCATATGCAACTCTTTGTGACCCCATGGATATAGGAATTTAAAAAATATTAATGTTTTCTGATGAGAGTTCTTAGGATTTATTCTCTTAATGACTTTCATATATCACACAGAGTGGTGTTAACTATGTTTATGATGTACTTTATCTCCGTAGTACTTATTTATCTGATAACTAGCAGTTTGTACCTTTTGATACAGCCAAATTTATTGAGAGATTAATATGAGCCAGGCACTTTTCAAAGCACATGGACTGGATACTGACTCTTCACCTCTGAAGTACATAATATCATTTTTATCCCAGTTTTACAGGTAGTGATTGAGCAACAGAGCAGTTAGATACTTTTCTCGAAGACATACAGCTAGAAAGAGGTAGAAATTATTTTGAATCCAGGCAGTTCAGGGCTTCCTGATCCCTTAGCCAGGCTTCATTGCTTTCCTTCTCCAACAAGTAAATGTGGGAATTTTTATTTTTCCTTAGTTTGATAGGTTAGTTTGATTCATTAGTCAGTTCAGTTGCTCAGTCATGTCTGACTCTTTGTGACCCCATTGCCTGCAGCACGCCAGTCTTCCCTGTCCATCACCAACTCCTGGAGCTTGCTCAAACTCATGTCCATCGAGTCAGTCATGCCATCCAACCATCTCATCCTCTGTCATCCCCTTCTCCTCCAGCCTTCAATCTTTCCCAGCATCAGGGTCTTTTCCAGTGAATCAGTTCTTTGCATCAGGTGGCCAAAATATTCGAGCTTCAGCTTTATTGAGATGAAATAAAGGAGAAGGTCTAAGTTAAGGTGGCCTGACCTGCCAGCTGAAGCCAGGATTACTCAGCTACAGTCTGAATTGTCACATCTTGTTCTGGCCATTGTTTCTTGCCCTGAAAACTGACTACTTGGAACATAGTTCTGTATACCGAGCCACTCACTACTGAGCCCGTGAATGGTTCTCTGAGGCTTTCCTAAGGACATGAACAAGAAAGCAAACAAACAGACAAAAACCCAAAGAAATATGGATGAAACAAGGTGTGATATTCAAGATATTTAACAATCATACGGCAGGGGTGCTGATGAATCAGAATAAACACCAATGGCTGAGAAGTCTGGGGTGGGATTCTGGAGGCTTTTGCTGTGCCTCATGTATTTAGTTACTGGAAGGTGGGAACGGAGTCGTGGAGGAAGCCCTTGGACCACGATGAGGGCATTCAGGGAGTCTGTGGCTACTTATCAATTCCATGAAATATTTTGGTATTTTAATGACGTGTATCAGCACTGCTGTAGTCCTTCCTGAACCTTTAGGAACCTCAGTGCAGGGCATAATCCGACCAAAGCCTTCAAGATAACTTTTTGTAATAACAGTTCTCAGCCAGGAGTGGAGCTGTTGTTCAGTCACTCAGTCATATCCGACTCTTTGCGACCCCATGGACTGCAGCACACCAGGCTTCCCTGTCCTTCACCATCCCCTGGAGTTTGCTCAAACTCATGTCTTTGAGTTGGTGATGCCATCCAACCATCTTGTCCTCTGTTGTCCACTTCTCCTCCTGCCTTCTATCTTTCTCAGCATCAGGGAGAAGGGCAAGCATAGCAGAATCTCTGTGGCGCTGGCATGTTGCTTTCATTTTTATCTCAAATGACAGACATGAAACAAGAGTTGAGATCACAGCTTTAGGACATCTTCAAGGGAATCGTCACTCCCTGCAGCTTGGCCATATTACTATGAAATGGTTTCTTGTTACAGTACAGTTCAGAGGCAAAACTTTTGCCTAAATTATCTTAGGAAAACTATGGTATAACTTTCCCCACCCCACCCCCCAAATCGATGATCTGATTCTCTGCCCTCATTTTCATGGATGCCTTTTGGATACTTACTATGCCACATATGGGACAGAGTGGAGAGATCCAAGTTTATTTTGGCCCTGAACAGTTTCAGTGACTAATTATTTATGTTTCCTTTAGGCTGTAGGTGCAGCTTTGAGTTGTTTTGGTACAAGCCTGAGACGCATCCCTCATTCACTCAGCTCTGAGTCTGGTCCTGTGCTAGGTGCTAAGGAATTGGAGATGAGAGAAATAGCCCCTGCTCTCGAGAGCTTACAGTGGGCCAGATCAGGAGCTAGAAAGGCAATAGTCAATGATAGCACAGGGTGAAGATATGCACCTAGTGCTGTGGATGGGTGTTTTGGGAGAACTTCCAACAGAATGGGGAGGAGTCTTCAAAGCCAGGCCACACCATCGCTTGTGTAGGTCACTGTTGCCACTGTTGCAGCAAAAACAGAAACGAGGCTTTTCTTAAATAAAATTGAGACTTTTCTGATTTAAAAGAAAAAGGTAAATAAGAGAACAGTGAACAGGCTGGGGAAACAACATAAACAGTCCTGAAAGAGTTAAGCAATCTTGGTCATTCTTTAGCTGTTAGTCACAAATGGGCTTCCCTGGGGCTTCCCTGGGGCTTCCCTGGTGGTTCAGAGGTTAAAGCGTCTGCCTCCAATGCGGGAGACCCGGGTTCGATCCCTGGGTCAGGAAGATCCCCTGGAGAAGGAAACGGTAACCCACTCCAGTATTCTTGCCTGGAGAATCCCATGGACGCAGAAGCCTGGTAGGCTACAGTCCACGGGGTCGCGTAGAGTCGGACACGACTGAGCAACGGAACGGAACGGAACGGTGGCTCAACTGTAAAGACTCTGCCTGTAATGCAGGAGATGTGGGTTCGATCCCTGGGCTGGGAAGGTCCCCTGGAGAAGGAAATGGTAATCCACTCCAGTATTCTTGCCTGGAGAATTCCACGGACAGAGGAGCCTGGTGGGCTATAGTCCATGGGGTTGCAAAGAGTCAGACATGACTTAGTGACTAAACAACAACAACGGCAAACACTTGTAGCTAGACTTATCCTTCATGAAGCTAATTACTCCCTGACTCCATGTGAATTATACTCTGCAGCTACCGTTCTTCTCCTCCTGTAGTCCCATGAAGTATTCTTTGTTTCAGAAAGAAAGTCTTTGACCTATAACTTCAGAAAAGAGCAACCGCAGTTACTGGGAGTTTTCTGATGCTAGCAGTGGCTGTTTTCTGAAATTTTGCAAGAGAAACACACACACACACACACATACACACACAAGACCTTCACTAGAATATAAAACTGGTGACCCAAGGACAAAAGAGCAGATAAAACCCAGGAGGGTCTTGGAATGCAGGAACGGAAAAACCAGACCCTTATTGTCCTTCCCTCCCCCATGTTGTAACTATTAATGGATTTCAGGTCCTCCTGAGCAGAATAACCTGTCTCCCCTCCTACCCCACACAGAGATGAAGGTATTTGCTTTACTCTTCCCCCACCCAGTATACATGCCTCATCCAAGCAGCAAATGACCCGAAAGACCCCATCCCGCTCCTTGTACCCTGGGTATAAAAGTGGACTAAAGACCCCTGTTCAACATCGAATCTCCCTTGAGCTGGCCTGCTGCTCTAACAGCGTCTTCCACTCTAATAAACTTTATTTCCCTGTTATTCTGTCTCATGTCTGGAAATTCTTTTCCAACCCACGCATGGACCGTGACAAAAATGTCTCCCTATTTCCTCCCCGGGGGAGTGGGCATAGTTCTTGGGCTCTCGCATTGCGTTCCCTCTTCGCCTGGCGAAGAAGAAAGCTCGCCCATTGCGTTCCCTCTTCGCCTGGCGAAGAATAAAGCTCACCCATTGCGTTCCCTCTTTGCCTGGCGAAGAATAAAGCTCGCCCATTGCGTTCCCTCTTCGCCTGGCGAAGAATAAAGCTCCTCTTTCTTGTTCCTCCAAAACTCGGTCAATATTTTGGCGTCACCGCTCCTGCCTTTCTACGATTCATTGTCCACACAGGCACCAAAGTGATTTTTTTAGGTTCACGGCACCCTCAGGTCTGGACCTCCCGTGGCTCTTCATTGAATAAAGTCCAGCTTTCTCCAAGGCGTCTTTTGAACCTCACTCCACTTTGCTTGCTCCTGCCACACTGGCCATTCTTCTACTTCTGTAACATGCCCACTTTCCTCCCGCCTGTGCTGGCTCTGCCCTCCCACAGAGCCTCCCAATATCGGCTGCTTCATGTCCATCTGGGCCTCAGCTCAACACTGGCCCCTGTGAAAGGTCTCAAATAACTTTTCTATCTAAAGAAACCACCTTATCCCTGTATTTGTCATCCTTTTAATTTCGGTATTTCATGAAATACAGAGTTTAGACATCTGAAAACTCTCTGGCCCAGGATTAGTCAATTTTAGCAGAGAATCTGCCTGCAATACAGGATACCCAGGTTCGATCCCTGGGTCTGGAAGATCCTTTGGAGGAGGGCATGGCAACCCACTCCAGTATTGTTGCCTGGAGAATCCCTTGGACAGGGGAGCCTGGTGGGCTACAGTCCATGGGGTCACAAAGAATCGGACATGACTGAGCGACTAACACACACACACACACCTTTCTTCCTGTTAGATTATTACCGTAACTGAATATAAATCTATCAGTTTTTTGATGTTCTTTAAATATATATATATATTTTATGTATTTATTATTTGGCTATACCAGGCCTTAGTTGCAGCATGTGGGATCTAAGTTCTCTGACTAGGGATCGAACCTAGGCTCCTGCATTGGGAGCACAGAGTCTTAGCCACTGAACCACCAGGGAAGTGCCCTGACCTGCTTTCCTAATTAATCACTATCTGTGTCCTTCTCTCCTGCTCAGCGAGACCTCTGCTCTTCACCCTCTGGAGAGTTCTTTAGTCTCATCTACCTTCAGGGCCTCAGTGATCACTTCCCTCCTGTGGTCTCTGAAACTCATCTCCTGCTCCCATTTGCTTTCTTCCTTTGGGAAACAATTCGCTTGTCCTGATCTCAAAGCTTGTGTTCCAGTCTCAGCTCACCTCTTCCACTGCACTGACACCCCCTGTCACTTTGCTATTTCTCCCAACAGTATTGTTATTTTCTAGTTATGTTTCCTTAAAACCTTGGCATCATTTTTGGCATCTGTTAAAAAAATTTTTAATCATAAGATATCTTAAATTTTTAAAAATTTATTTATTTTGGCTGCACTGTGTGGCATGTGGGATCTTAGTTCCCCAGCCAGGGATGGAACCTGTGCTTCCTGCGGTGGAAGAGTAGAGTCGCGACCATGAGACCCAGACCACTAGGGGAATCCCTATTGTAAAATATCTTATATGGTGAGGATTTAAAAATTATCTGCATAGTTTAAATAATGATAATGCAACATACCTGTATTTGAGAGTTCCTCGTTTCTTCTCATTCTTGCTCAGATGTCATCACTATCTAAAGTTTTCTTTTTGCCAGCTTTATTGAGGTAAATAAATAATAAATAATAAAATAATAATAATGCTGTGCTTAAGATATACAATGAATTGATTTGATACATGGATAAATTGCAAAATGATAACCACTGTAGTATAACTATGGCCCTCCATCTGTCAGATAGTTACTGTTTCTTTACTTTTTTTGTGGTGAGAACATTTAAGACTTATTCTCTTAGCGACATTCTAGTATATGATACAGTATTATTTGCTATCACCACCATGCTATATTGTTACATCCCAAACTTGTTAATCTTATAACTGTAAGTTTGTACTTTTTGACCAACACATTATCTAAACTTTTTTCTTTTAAACAATTTTGTCATTATGTTCTAAACAATGTATTTAGTTTTTCTGTTCTGAACATCATGCAAATGGAATTATACCTAATGTACCCTTCTGGGACTTGCTTCCTTCACATGCTTTATATTGCTGGAATTGCTCAGTGTTGGTGTGTGCGGCAGTTGTAGGTTGGGTTCAATGAGAAGCAGACCTGAAGGTGAATTCTGTGTACAGGTGAAAGAAAGGGAAAGTGTCAGTCCCTTGGTCGTGTCTCTTTGCGGCCCAGAGACTGTAGCCCTCCAGGCTACTCTGTCTGTGAATTCTCCAGGCAAGAGGACTGGATTGGGTTGCCATTCCCTTCTCCAGGGAATCTTCCTGACCCGGGGATCAAATGCTGGTCCCCAGCATTGCAGGCAGATTCTTTACCATCTGAGCCACCAGGGAAGCCCCTGTATTGTTCAGGGTGCTTATTAACGATTGCCCTTGGAATCCTTCCCTGTGAAAGCGGAGAAAGAAACAAGATTGGGTATAAGAAGAAGGTGAACTTCCGTGAGGCACCCTGGAGATCAGTATTGTCCTGAGATGGGCTGAGATATCCAGGCCTTTGTGCTCCTGAACCACTCAGCCATTGGATGCGGGTCACTCCAGGAGGGGGCATGATCTTGAGTGATTCCCTGTAGCCAACACTATCTCTGGGGGACCAATAACTGAAGAATGTCTGCTGCCAATACTCAGAGCTGAGATAAGAAGTCTTTCCTTGAAGGAGGACCTGGGTGGCACATCACAGTGAAGGGGTTTTACTTCGTTATTTTTTACTAATGAGATACCATTCCTTGGTATGAATAAGCCTTGGTTATTACTCCATTTCCACTCTTGATGACTATCTGGGTTGTTTCTAGTTTTTTGCTATTATCAGCAGTGATGCTATGAATATTCTTGGACATGTCTCCTGGTACACATGTTTGAGGGTTTCTAGAAGTTCTAAACCTAGGAGTAAGATGGCAGGATTATAGAATATGCACATATCCAACTTGATTAGGTAAAACCAAACAGTTTTTCAAAGTGATTGTACTTTTACAACCCCACAAAAATATGAGAATTTCTATTACAGCCTCATCTACACTTGATACAGTGAGACTTTTTGATGTTTGTCAAGCTGGAGCATGTGAAATGAAATCTTGTGGTTTTAATTTGCATTTCCCTGATGAGGGAAATGAGGTTGAATATATTTTCATATATTTATGGAATGTATGGGTTTCCTCTACAGTGAGGAGCTTGTTCAAATTTTCATGCCATTTTTATGCTGCTGTCCTACTTTATCCTTGTGTCTCTTAATCTTCTAATATATTTGTTCACATATATGAACATTATGACTATATATATGCTAAACTATATACACTACTCTATTTCTGTGCTGAAGTCTGGATAATTCCTTTAGAATGCAATTTACCAATATTCTTTTCTAATGTGTCTTATCCACTATTGAATCTAAACATTGAGATTTTATATTTCATTTCTTATCTTCTTTCTATCTAGACATGTACATTTTTTTCTTTTTCAAATCTGCTTAGTTTTTCTTTTCGTATTTTGGGATTCTGTTCATGTTTCAAGGTTTTAAAAAATTTCCTTAAATATATTCATCATATTTTAAAATATTCTGTTTTATCATTGTTTCCATTTTTTTTCTCATTGTACCTTGTTTCCCTGGGTTGATTTTTGGATCATGAAAAATACATGTTCCTTAAAATTTTATTTGGGAGAATCCTTCGAGGCCTGGGATGATGGTGGCTTTATCCAGAGAAAATTTTTACTTGCTTCCATTAGGTCACCTGGAAGGATACCAGTAGATATAGGGATCCTCTTAAATGGAATTCTCAGCTTAGAGTTATTTTGAAACAGCCAGATAATGTGAATTTTGACCCCAAATCTGTCTGAAGTTTGACTTGTATCTGTATATTCTAAAGGGTAATTTTTTCTTATTCTCCTTATGCAAAGGGTTGAAACAGGAAACTTTCCTTGTAATCCTGGGAGGGAGTGAATTAATTTCTCAGTCATGCTTACACTGGATGCATGGCCCTTTGGGGCTCACACTTACAGAGAAGGCCCTCTGTTTATACTTCCCCCTTTAGGCAAGTGCTGTGCTTTCTCTCTTGACTTTCATACTCTGTGGGTTCATATAAACTGAAGTCCAAATTCACAGCTTCAGCAGTGCTTCAAATTTCAATCCAGCTTCAGGTCTCTATTTACCTCTTAGGTTCTCTCCTTCATGTAGTGGTTGACCTGAATTTCTTTGTTAGTACCAGTTCATTAATGCTTTTAAAAATATTTATAAAGGATTTTGTACAGAGTTTTTAGTTGTTCCCAGTAGGAGAATCAATCAAAACAATCTCCTATACTGATTCTTTTTACCTCTTTGACTGTTCCTATTTATTGTCATTCAAAGATTTTTGTCCCTCCAACTACTTCTTAAGGGTTGACATTCCCCAGTTTTAAAATACATACTCAGTTGCGTCTGACTCTTTGTAATCTATGGACTATAGCCCACCAGGCTCCTCTTACCCATGGGATTTTCCAGGCAAGAATACTGGAGTGGGTTGCCATTTCCTCCTCTAGAGGATCTTCCTGATCCAGGGATGGAACATGAATCTCTTTTGTCTCCTGCATTGGCAGGCAGGAGCTTTACCACTGAGCCACCTGGGAAGCCCCATTTTTTTTTTTTTTTGGCTTGTCTTTTAAAATTTCTTTTATTTAATTATTTTTTATTGAAGGAAAATTGCTTTACAGAATTTTATTGTTTTCTGTCAAACCTCAACATGAATCAGCCATAGGTATACATGTATCCCCTCCTTTTTGAACCTCCCTTCCATATCCCTCCTCATCCCACCACTCTAGGTTGATACAGGGCCCCTGTTTGAGTTTCCTTAGCCATACAGCAAATTTCTGTTGGCTATCTATTTTTGAGTGAACTCTGGGAGTTGGTGATGGACAGGGAGGCCTGGCGTGCTGTGATTCATGGGGTCGCGGAGAGTCGGACACGACAGAGCGACTGAACTGAATATAAGTTTCCATGTTACTCTTTCCATACATCTCACCCTCTCCTCCCCTCTCCCCATGTCCATAGGTCTATTCTCTATGTCTGCTTCTGTAAATAAATTCTTAAGTACCATCTTTCATGATCATGGTATCTCCCCTGCCATGTAAGTATTCAGTACCATTTTTCTAGGTTCTGTGTATATGTGTTAGAATAAGATATTTATCTTTCTCTTTCTGACTTACTTCATTTTGTATAATACATTCTAGGTTCATCCACCTCATTAGAAATGACTCAAATGCTCTCCTTTTAATGGCTGAGTAATATTCCATTGTGTATATGTACCACAACTTCTTTATCCATTTATCTGTTGATGGACATCTAGGTTGCCTCCATGTTCTAGCTGTCGTAAGTAGTGCTGTAATGAACAATGGGATACAAGTGTCTTTTTCAATTTTGGTTTCCTTAGGGTATATGCCTAAGAGTGGGTTTGCTGGGTCATATGAATCACTGAAGATGCTGATTGCAGCCATGAAATTAAAAGACGCTTACTCCTTGGAAGGAAAGTTATGACCAACCTTGATAGTATATTAAAAAGCAGAGACATTACTTTGCCAACAAAGGTCCATCTAGTCAAGGCTATGGTTTTTCCCGTGGTCATGTATGGATGTGAGAGTTGGACTGTGAAGAAAGCTGATCGCTGAAGAATTGATGGTTTTGAACTGTGCTGTTGGAGAAGACTCTTGAGAGTTGCTTGTACTGCAAGGAGATCTAACCAGTCCATTCTAAAGGAGATCAATCCTGGGTGTTCATTGGAAGGACTGATGCTAAAGTTGAAACTGCAATACTTTGGCCACCTCATGCAACGAGTTGACTCACTGGAAAAGACTCTGATGCTGGGAAAGGTTGGGGGAAGGAGGAGACAGGGACGACAGAGAATGAGATGGCTGGATGGCATCACCGACTCTGTGGACATGAGTTTGAGTGAACTCCGGGAGTTGGTGATGGACAGGGAGGCCTGGCGTGTTGTGATTCATGGGGTCGCGGAGAGTTGGACACTACTGAGCGACTGGACTGAACTGAACTGATGATCTCCATACCGTCTTCCATAGTGGCTGTATCAATTTACATTCCCACCAACAGTGCAAGAGCGTTCTCTTTTCTCCACACCCTTTCCAGCACTTATTGTTTGTAGACATTTTTATGATGGCCATTCTGACTGGTGTGAGGTGATAGCTCATTGTAGTTTTGATTTTGCATTTCTCTAATAATGAGCAATGTTGAGCATCTTTTCATGTGTTTGTTAGCCATCTGTATGTTTTCTTTGGAGAAATGTCTGTTTAGGTCTTTTCCTCACTTTTTGATTGGGTTGTTTGTTTTTCTGGTATTGAGTTGTATGAGCTGCTTGTATATTTTGGAAATTAATCCTTTGTCAGTAGTTACATTTGCTATTATTTTCTCCCATTCTGAGGGTTGTCTTTTCACCTTGCTTATAGTTTCCTTTGCTGTGCAAAAGCTTTTAAGTTTAATCAGGTCCCACCTGTTTACTTTGGTTTTTATTTCCATTACTCTAGGAGGTGGGTCATAGAGAATCTTGCTTCGATTTATGTCATCGAGTGTTCTGCCTAAGTTTCCTCTCAGAGAAAACTGGTTTTACATTTCAGTTTTTAATCCATTTTGAGTTTATCTTTGTGTACGGTGTTAGGAGGCATTCTAATTTCATTCTTTTACATGTAGCTGTCCAGTTTTCCCAGCACCATTTATTGAAGAGGCTGTCTTTGCCCCATTGTATATTCTTTCCTCCTTTGTCAAAAATAAGGTACCCATAGGTGAATGGGTTTATTTCTGGGCTTTTTGATGTGTTGCTGAATTCTGTTTGCTAAAATTTTGTTGAGAAGTTTTGCATCTATGTTCACCAGTGATGTTGGCCTGTAGTTTTCTTTTTTTGTGTTGTCTTTGTCTGCTTTTTGTATCAGGGTGATGATGGCCTCGTAGAATGAGTTTGGAAGTGTTCCTTCCTCTGCAATTTTTGGAAAGAGTTTTAGAGGATAGGCATTAGCTCTTCTCTAAATGTTTGATAGAATTCTTCTGTGAAGCCATCTGGTCCTGGGCCTTTGTTTTTTTGGGAGATTTTGGATCACAGCTTCAATTTCAGTGCTTGTAATTGGGTTGTTAATAATTTCTATTTCTTCCTGGTTCAGTCTTGGAAGATTGAACTTTTCTAAGAATCTGTCCATTTCTTCCAGGTTACCCATTTTATTGCCATATAGTGGTTCATAATAGTCTCTTATAATCCTTTGTGTTTCTGCATTGTCTGTTGTAACCTCTCCTTTTTCATTTCTAATTTTGTTGAATTGATTCTTCTCTCTTTTCTTCTGGATGAGTCTGGCTAAAGGCTGGTCGATTTTGTTTACCTTCTCAAAGAACCAGATTTTAGTTTTGTTTATCTTTACTATTGTTTCTTTCATTTCTTTTTCATTTATTTCTGCTCAGATCTTTATGATTTGTTTCCTTCTACTAATTTTGGGGGCTTTTGTTCTTCTTTTTCCAGTTGTTTTAGGTGTAAAGTTAGGTTGTCTATTTGATGTTTTTCTTGTTTCTTGAGGTAGGATTGTATTGCTATAAACTTCCCTCTTAGTACTGCTTTTGCTGCATCCCATAGGTTTTGAGTTATTGTGTTTTCATTGACATTTGTTTCTAGAAATGTTTTAATTTCCTTTTTGATTTCTTCAGTAATCTGTTGGTTACCTAGAAACATGTTGTTTAATCTCCATATGTTTGTGTTTCTTACAGTTTCTTTTTCTTGTAATTGATATCTAGTCTCATAGCATTGTGGTCAGAGAATATGCTTGATATGATTCCAGTTTTCTTAAATTTACTGAGGTTTTTGATTTGTGACCCAAGATGTGGTCTATCCTGCAGAATGTTCCATGTGCACTTGAGAAGAAGGTGTATTCTGCATTTGGGTGGAATGTCCTGAAGATATCAATGAGCTCCATCTCATCTAATGTATCACTTAAGACTTGTGTTTCCTTATTAATTTTCTGTTTTGATGATCTTTCCATTGATGTGAGTAGGGTGTTGAAGTCTCCTACTGTTATTGTGTTACTGCCAGTTTCTCCTTTTATGTCTGTTAGTGTTTGTCTTATGTATTGAAGTGCTCCTATGTTGGGTGCATAGATATTTACCATTGTTATGTCTTCCTCTTGGATTGATCCCTTGATCATTATGTAGTGTCCTTCCTTATCTCTTGTAATATTCTTTAAGGTCTATTTTGTCTGATAGTAGGATTACTACTCCAGCTTTCTTTTGCTTCCCATTTGCATGGAATGTATTTTTCCATCCTCTTACTTTCAGTCTATATGTGTCTTGAGGCCTAAAATGGGTTTCTTGTAGACAGTATATATATGGGTCTTGTTTTTGTATCCATTCAACCAGTCTGTGTCTTTTGGTTGGAGCATTTAATCCATTTACGTTTAAAGTAATTATTGATACATATGTTCCTATTGCCATTTTCTTAATATTTGGGGGTTGATTTTGCAGATCTTTTTTCTTATCTTGTATTTCTTGACTATATAAGTCCCTGTAACATTTGTTGTAAAGCTGGTTTGGTGGTACTGAATTCTCCTAACTTTTGCTTGTCTGAAAAGCTTTTTATTTCTCCATCAATTTTGAATGAGATCCTGCTCAGTACAGTAACCTTGGTTGTAGATTTTTCCCTTTCAATACATTGAATATATCCTGCTATTCCCTTCAGGCCTGCAGAGTTTCTGCTGAAAGATCAGCTGTTAAGCTTATGGGGTTTCCCTTGTATGTTACTTGTTGCTTCTCCCTTGCTGCTTTTGATATTCTTTCTTTGTGTTTAGTCTTTGTTAGTTTGATTAGTATGTGTCTTGGCATGTTTCTCCTTTGATTTATCCTGTATGGGATTCTTGGTACCTCTTGGACTTGATGGACTATTTCCTTTTCCATGTTGGGGAAATTTTCAACTATAATCTCTTCAAACATTTTCTCATTTCCTTTCTTTTTCTTTTCTTCTTCTGGGACCCCTATAATTTGAATGTTGGTGTGTTTGATATTGTCCCTGAGGTCTCTGAGACTATCCTCAGTTCTTTTCAATCTTTTTACTTTATTCTGCTCTTCAGAAGTTATTTCCACCATTTTATCTTCCAGCTCACTGATTCGTTCTGCTATTGATTCCTTCTAGAGTATTTTTAATTTCAGTAATTGTGTTGTTTGTCTCTTTGTTTATTCTTTAATTCTTCCTGGTCTTTGTGAATTGATTCTTGCATTTTCTCCATTTTGTTGTCAAGGTTTTTGATCATCTTTACTATCATTATTCTGAATTCTTTTTCAGGTAGTTTGCTTATTTCCTCTTCATTTATTCAGACTTCCGTGTTTCTAGTTTGTTCCTTCATTTGTGTGATATTTCTCTGCCTTTTCATTATTATTATTTTTTTAACTTATTGTGTTTGAGGTCTCCTTTTCCCAAGCTTCAAGGAAAGTTGAATTCTTTCCTTGAAAAAGGTTGAATTCTTTCTTCCTTTTGGTTTCTGTCCTCCTAATGTGGTTTGTGTAAACTTCATACAGGGTGAGATTTGTGCTGAGTTTTTGTCTGTTTGTTTGTTTTTCCTCTGAGAGGCAAGGTTGAGTGAGGTGGTAATCCTGTCTGCTGATGATTTTGTTTTGTTTGTTGTTTAGATGAGGCATCCTACACAGGGTGCTACTGGTGGTTGGGTGATGCTGGGTCTTGTATTCAAGTGGTTTCATTTGTGTGAGTTCTCACTATTTGATACTCCCTAGGGTTAGTTCTCTTGTAGTCTAGGGTCTTGGAGTCAGTGGTCCTACTCCAAAGGCTCAGAGCTTGATCTATGGTCAGGAGCAAAGATTCCACAAGTGGTTTGTTATGGCATTGAGTGAGATTAAAATAAATATCCAAAAATGAGAAACTAAAGATGAACCCCAGACAAGTGGCAGGTACAAAATCAGGCAAATAATAATTAAAATAATGTAATATACACATATACATATACACCCATGCTGCTGCTGCTGCTGCTGCTGCTGCTGCTGCTGCTAAGTCACTTCAGTCGTGTCCAACTCTGTGTGACCCCATAGATGGAAGCCCACCAGGCTCCCCCGTCCCTGGGATTCTCCAGGCAAGAACACTGGAGTGGGTTGCCATTTCCTTCTCCAATGTGTGAAGGTGAAAAGTGAAAGTGAAGTCGCTCAGTCGTGTCCGACCCTTAGCGACCCCACGGACTGCAGCCCACCAGGCTCCTCCATCCATGGGATTCTCCAGGCAAGAGTACTGGAGTGAACAAAGTCAAAACAATCCAACAAAAATAAAGTACAGTAGATTGACCTGATGAACAGAGGAAATAAAAAAAATTATATTTACCAGTTAAGAATAAAGCTAACTAAAGCACAGACTGGAAAACAAAACTAAAGCAAGGTGCCAAGTGGGGAATAAAGCAATGAAAATGGAACTAACAAATATGTTGAGAGGAACGGAAAGAAAGAAAAGAAAGAAAGAATAGGTATGCAAAGTTAAATAGAGGTAGATGAAGAAGATTCATATACATTAAAGATTAACTGCAAGGGGAAAAGAACAGCAGGAAAGGCAAACAAAGGAATAAATGTAGAAAAATATAATAGGTTTAAAACAATTAAAAATTTAAATTAAAAAAAGAAAAAAAAAAAACAACGAAAAAGGAAAACTCCTCAGAACTGCAAAAGCCCAATGTAGAGGCATATGCTTATAACAACAAAATGTGTGACTGAATATACACATATACATATACACCCATAAACAGAATCAAAACAGTCCAACAAAAATAAAATAGATCGACCCAGAGAATAAAGGAAACCAAAAATTATATCTATCTGAACAAGACTAACTAAAGCACAAACTGGAAAACAAGACTAAAGCAAGGTGCCAATTGGAAAACCCCAGTTTTAAAGTAACCTCACTTCTTTTTCTTTGTACTTATAAGCATACATCCTAATCACTTTCATTCCCTTTAATATAATTTTTTTCTTCAGTAAAGCTTATCAGCTTGCAACATCTCATGTGGATAAATAGTATTTAATCTTGAACAAGGGCTTCCCAGGTGGTGCTAATGGTAAAGAACCCACCCGCCAATTCAAGAGATGTAAGAGACGCAGGTTTGATCCCTGGTTTGGGAAGATTCCCTTGAGAAGTGAAAGGCAATTCACTCCAGTATTCTTGCCTGGAGAATCCCATGGACAGAGCAGCCCCATGGGCTACCGTCCATGGGGTTGCAAAGATCTGGACATGACTGAAGCTACTTAGCAGACATACATCTTGAACAGGGGTCTGGCTCTTGGAGAGACATTAAGACCCCTCAGTTCAGTTCAGTTCAGTCGCTCAGTTGTGTCTGACTCTTTGCGACCCCATGGACTGCAGCACACCAGGCCTCCCTGTCTATCGCCAATGCCTGGAGTTTACTAAAACTTATGTCCATTGAGTTGGTGATGCCATCCAGCCATCTCATCCTCTGTTGTCCCCTTCTCCTCTTGCCTTCAATGTTTCCCAGCATCAGGGTCTTTTTAAAAGTCAGTTCTTCACATCAGGTGGCCAAAGTATTGGAGTTTCAGCTTCAGTTCAGTCCTTCCAAGGAATATTCAGGACTGATTACCTTTAGGATGGACAGCTTGGGTCTCCTCGCAGTCCAAGGGACTCCTAAGAGTCTTCTCCAACACCACAGTTCAAAAGAATCAATTATTCGGCACTCAGCTTTCCTTATAGTCCAATTCTCACATCCATACATGACTACTGGAAAAACCATAGCCTTGACTAGACGGACCTTTGTTGGCAAAGTAATGTCTCTGCTTTGTAATATGCTGTCTAGGTTAGTCATAACTTTTCTTCCTAGGAGCAAGCGTCTTTTAATTTCATGGTTGCAGTCACCATGTACAGTGATTTTGGAGCCCCCCCAAAATAAAGTCATCCACTGTTTCCCCATCTACTTGCCATGAAGTGATGGGACCGGATGCCATGATCATAGTTTTCTGAATGTTGAGTTTTAAGCCAACTTCTTCCCTCTCCTCTTTCACTTTCATCAACTTTAGTTCTTCTTTGTTTTTGCCGTAAGGGTGGTGTCATCTGCATATCTGAGGTTATTGATATTTCTCCCAGAAATCTTGATTCCAGCTTGTGCTTCATCCAGCCCAGCATTTCTTATGATGTACTCTGCATATAAGTTAAATAAACAGGGTGACAATATAGAGCCTTGACGTACTCCTTTCCTGATTTGGAACCAGTCTGTTGTTCCATGTCCAGTTCTTACTGTTGCTTCCTGACCTGCATACAGATTTCTCAAGAGGCAGGTCAGGTGGTCTGGTATTCCCATCTCTTGAAGAATTTTCCAGAGTTTATTGTGGTCCACACAGTCAAAGGCTTTGGCATAGTCAATAAAGTAGAAGGAAATATTTCTCCCGAATTCTCTTGCTTTTTCTATGATCCAATGGATGTTGGCAATTTGATCTCTGGTTCCTCTGCGTTTTCTAAATCCAGCTTGCACATCTAGAAGTTCATGGTACATGTACTATTGAAGCCTGACTTGGAGAATTTTGAGTATCCTTTACTAGCATGTGAGATGAGTGCAATTTGCGGTAGTTTGAGCATTCTTTGGCATTGCCTTTCTTTAGGATTGGAATGAAAACTGACCTTTTCCAGTCCTGTGGCCACTGCTGAGTTTTCCAAATTTGCTGGCATACTGAGTGCAGCACTTTCACAGCATTATCTTTTAGGATTTGAAATAACTCAAGTGGAATTCCATAACCTCCACTAGCTTTGTTTGTAGTGATGTTTCCTAAGGCCCACTTGACTTCACATTCCAGGATGTCTGGCTCTAAGTGAGTGATCATACCATCGTGATTATCTGGGTTGTGAAGATCTTTTCTTTATAGTTCTTCTGTGTATTCTTGCCACCACTTCTTAATATCTTCTACTTCTGTAAGACCCCTCACCTTGAGGGATATAGGGGCACAGAGCCTTGGTCCATCTAGGGACCTATTATGCCCCTTTTCCTCCTTAGGTACCCATCTATCTCCTCTTTTTTTTGTCCTCTGCCATCAGAGAAATGTGGCTTAGGGGCCCAGAGTCCCCTCTTTCAGGTCAAGGCAAACACTTATCGTTGAAACAGTTATTGGGCAGCAATGGTACAAGGCATGGGTTTGGCAGTGGTGTGGAGATGGTAAAAATGTGTAAAGTAAGCTCTCCTCCTCTCAAATGCTTCCAGACTAGTTAATATTGTAATATTTGTATTTCTTATAATCTAATAGGGAACATAATTAGACATTTTGGCTCTAGTGTCCTCTGCCTAGGATTCATTAGAAGAATACAATAAAAATAATTCAAGGATAACTCTATTGCTTATTATCTGCTTAATAATAATTATTATTATCTGCTTAATACTTTTAGATGGATCTTGAAATCAAATTTCCATGAATGGATTACAATATGGGTATTTATAGAGTATTAAGAGTCAGCTGAATGTCTAGGGGTAATATTTATCTGAAGAAATTATGTTTTCAGTTTATCTAGTTTATTTTCCTTTCTTGGAGATGTTGATCAAGAGAGTTAAAACATTAAGTGTGCTTTGTAATACAAGTGAAGTACTCCATTAAAAGAACTTAAATTCTAAGCCAGAACTTTTGATTAACCTCCTTTATATTTGAAATATTGTTTAAATATTTATTCAAAAGGGATCTGAAAATTAATCCCTATAAATATTGAGTATTAAAAAATGAGTGAACATTTATTGAGTGCTTACCCCAAGTGTACTTTATGATAATTTATTTGTTTAATCTTTACAATAACCACTTGAGAGAAGTACTGTTATTGTTTTATAGATGAACCTGAAATGTACTACTGTGAAAAGGAATAGACTTGCTATATGTCAAAGGATGGCAGATTGGGGGTTCAGTGGAAGGATTTTTATTCTTTTTGAATTTATCTCATATTGAGTTATTGGGAAGGTCTCATGAAAATCCAGGGAGAAATCTTAATTATTTTTTAAAGTTTTCATGCAGATCAAGAGCTGTTAGATGTTCTTATATCTGTACCACAGACATGAACATTTTAAAGATAAGACAATACCACCAGTGATAACTTGCTAAAGGAAGAAGGTTTATTGACTAAAAAGAACTGACAACATTTTCTGTAGGGTAATCAAGTGAGTTGGAGAAGGAAATGGTAACCCACTCCAGTATTCTTGCCTGGAGAATCCCATGGACGGAGAAGCCTGGTAGCCTACAGTCCACGGGGTTGCATAGAGTCGGACACGACTGAGCGACGGAACGGAATCAAATGAGTGATCATATTTATATGTGGTGTTCTTCCAGTTAAATGGGAAGATACTATTGATAATGCGAATGATTGCCCAGACAGAGATAATATTTCAGTAACAGGAAGATAAGAGGAAAGACCTTTTTTAAAGACTTGCTCATTTTCCCAGACAGATATATTATGCCTTCTCTTCTCAGAGAGTTTTTGGCATATGCTGTCTCTTGTATATCAGATTAATTGCTTTGAGATTTCTCTTCCAGGGAGTGGAGCCTGGTGGTAAGTATTTTGCTGCGCTGGTCTACCTCCTCAAGGACTTTCTTAACCACAATGGCTTTGACTGGATCTAAAATTCAAAATTTAAAAGGAAATTTTTAGAGAGTTGAAACAAGATGAATAGAATCACAATAGCTAAAATTTGGAAGAACCTAAGTGTCCCTTAATAGATAAATGGACAACACAATATGGTTTATCCATACGGTATAATATTATTCAACCTTAAAAAGAGGAAATTCTGACCCATGCTACAACATGGATGAGTCTTGAGGGTATTATGCTAAGAGAAATAAATCAATCACAAAAAGACAAATACGGTATGATTCCACTTATATGAGGTACCTAGAGTAGTCAAATTCATAGCAAGAGAAAGTAGAATGGTAGTTGAAGAAACTGGAGGGAGGAGGAGAAAAGGGGAGTTTTCTTTTTAAACAGGAATGGAGGTTCAATTTTACAAGATGAAAAGAGGTAGACAGTGATGATGGTTATACAAGAATGTGAAAGTACTTAATGCCACTGAACTATACACTTAATATGGTCAAGATAGGAAATTTTATGTTCTGTATATTTTACCATGGTAAAAAAGTGGAATAATAATAATATTATATTAATTAAAGGAATAATAGAATTTTTATATAGAAAGGACTATGCAGGAAGCACAAAGACTCATTTTTTTTGGAATTTTGATTTCTTGGTTAACTAAAAATGTGATGACAAAACACTTTGTTTAAAATTAGCACACATCGCTAAAGTTAGACATCTAGCACACACTGGTATCTGCTACAGTCCTTTATTGCATATGTTCTTACCGAGGCCTGGAAATATGAAAACAGTCAAGCTGTGCATTTAAAATGAAGTAGAATAACATAAAATCAGAATTCTATTTTAATTACCTTTCATTTGGTTTGCCACATTTCCAGCTCCATAGTCTTTAGACTTGTAACCTCCAGACTTGCAAGCCCTGTGGACACAATTTGTTGAAAATGTCACATAGGAGAGTGACTTAGAAAGAAATCCTTTAACTCTAGATTCACTCTTTTGTTTTCTTTTTTTTTTTTTTGTTCTCTTATTAATAGTATCCTGACCAGAGATTGAACCTGCACCCCCTGAAGTGGAAGCATAGTGTCTTAACACTGGACTGCCAGGGAAGTCCCCCTCTTTTTTTTACTCTTGTTTTCTTTAGCTGTTTGGTGAGAAGAGTTTCAGTGGGTCACACAGTTGAAGCTACTTTGCTTTAGCAACAATATGTGGTTTTTAAAATCTTCTCACCTTAAATATAGGGCTTGTGGCACCTTGGTTTCGTAAGATGTGGCTAATTTGTATATTGGCAGCAGTGTATCATGCTTAATATTTAGCATTATGATCATAAATATGGTCATTTCAATTTATGTTCACTTTCCAGGTATCTAAGTTCAGGCAGATTTTGGTATATTGCTTTTTTCCTGTAAAGAATTCCACTTACCCATCATCTCCACCAATGAGGAGACAGTAGGTCTCAATTTCTTTTTCCAGGTGGACCTTGATGTCCAGGAGCTGTTCATACTCCAGTTTCTGGCCCTCAGTCTCTGTCCTGACCTGGTGCAGCTGCTCCTCCAGGGCCCCGATCTGAGCCTGGATCTGGGCCAACTGTGTACAGTAGTTGCCCTCCGTCTCCGTCAAGGAGCACTCCAGGGAGTGTTTCTGTTAGGAAACAGTAAAGAATCTGGGATGGATATACAGATATGCAGACATTTGCTTTGATAGATGACTTTTTCCTTTTGTTACCTCTCCCTGTAATTGTGTTAGATTTCACATTGACACATAGTTCAGAAGACACTCTATGACACTCTTAAAAATCAGCAAAATTTTATTTTTTGGTAGAATAAGCCAAAAGATATCGATGATGCTATTTCAGCTGTTACATAAAATACCATTCTTTTCTTATGTTCTAAGTTAACTACATAAAACATATATTTTTGGATATATGGATATATTCTCAACACAGTTAAGGCTTTTAACATCAACTGGCACACATTTAAAATGGGAACATAGGAGCTTAATTTCCAAAATATACAAACAGCTCCTACAGCTCAATATAAAACAAAAAACCCAATAAAAAAATGTACAGAAGACTCAAGTAAACATTTCTCCAAATAAGAAATACAGATGGCCAATAGGCATATGAAAAGATGCTCAACATCACTAATTATTAGTGAAATGCAAATCAAAACTACAATGAAGTATCAGCTCGTACCAGTCAGAATGGCCATCCTCAAAAAGTCTACAAATAATAAATTGGAGAATGTGTGAAGAAAAAGGAACCCTCCTACACTGTTGGTGGGAATGTAAATTGGTATAGCCACTATGGAAAAAAAGTACGGAGGTTCCTTAAAAAACTAAAAATAGAGTTACTATATGATCCAGCAATCACACTCCTGGGCATATATCCAGAGAAAATATTAACTTGAAAAGATACATGCACACCAATGTTCATAGCAATACTATTTACAGTAGCCAAGACATGGAAGGAACCTAAGTAGCCATCAAGAGATGAATGGATAAAGAAAATGTGGTGTGTATATACACAATGGAATACTACTTAGCCATAAAAGAGAATGAAATAATGCCATGTGCAGCAACATGGACGCAACTAGAGATTATCATATACGTGAAGTGAGTCAGAGAAAGATAAATATATATTACTTATATGTAGAACCTAAAAAGTGACGCAAATGAACTTATTTATAAAACAGAAACAGACTCACAGACATAGAAAACAAATTTATGGTTACCAAAGGGGGAAGGGGGAAAAGAGATAAATTAGGATCTTGGGCTTAACAGATGTACACTACTTTATATAAAATAGATAAACATCAAGGTCCTACTGTATAGCACAGGGAACTATATTCAATATTTTGTAATAATCCATAATGAAAAAGAACCAGGAAAAGATATATATGTAATATTCACATATTGAATGTTAGTTATTATGATCATTATATCATAGAAGTTGGAATCAGTTTTGCAGCTAAAGTCTATGTATATATCTGAATCACTTTGCTCTATACCTCAAACTAACACAGTATTGTAAATCAACTATGCATCAATTTAAAAAAAAAAGAAGAAAAAAAAGATAACCTAGGAGATGGTAAGAGATCAGCCTTTTCATACCGTGGCTAGGAGAGACTGGAGTTCAATTTCTAGTGTTTGGAGGTTGCGCTTCATCTCTGTCAGCTCATTCCTGGCTGAGGTGGTGGCTCCCACATCCTCAGTGATCTGCTGTTGCAGCGAAGCGCTCTATCGAGGTGTAAAGGAGGGAGCACATCTTAGTTTTGTGAACAGTGCTCAAAAGCAGAGGGGAGGTTTTCCGGTTAAGGCTCACCTTTTCGTTGAACCAAGCCTCAGCGTCCCTGCGGTTCTGCTCGGCCAGGGCTTCGTACTCGGCTCGCATGTTGTTCAGCAGAACCGTGAGGTCCACGCCGGGCGCTGCGTTCATCTCCACGTTCACGTTGCCTCCGGCCGCACACTGCAGAACCTGCATTTCCTGGAGGCGGAAGAGCGTTCAGCTCAGCTGTGTAGGGAGGTCTAGAAAGTCCTAGAGGCTTAGGTTTGGTAGGGCTCTTAAGAGTTTCTCTGGGTACACCTCCCAGGCTGTGCAGCTGCCTCTACATTTCGTATTTCCTGTCTCATGAAGTAATGTATTTTATTCTTGTAAAGTTTTAATTGCTCCAAAGCTCTTCCTTCTGATCAATTTAATTCCTGCTCCTATAACTCCAATTCATCGATTTTAGTTCTGCTGCACAGAAAAGAGTCTTTCTTCCTTTCACAAATGAAAGTCCCTAAGATATTTAAAAGTAGTTATTCTTATCTCTTGTTCTATTTATTTATGGCCGAAATGTCTCCACCTTGATGCACTGGTCTGCATTTTACTTAAGAGACCAGCTTTGAAGTGTTCTCTGATCAGCTCTCTCTTGACCTCAGACAGCAGGAACATGATCCAAGAGCTGAGTCTAAAGAATTCTGAATAATTATAAACAAATATTTGTTATATATTTACAATTTACACATATTTGTTTATTTGCAGTTAATAAAGGGAGAACCTACTCCTGTAAAGAATCCTAGCTGTCGGTTAAGCTATTAAGCTTACACAGGGACTAGTGTCATGATGGACTTGGGTGTCAGACAGATCTCTGCATGGACTCCGGTTCTGCCCTACAGTGGTTAAGTGAACTTGGGAAAATCCTTAACTTTTTAGACTTGATTTTCAGATAAAATAAGAATAAAAAAATATCCTTCTCTGGGTGGTTGAAAGATGTGAAAGAATTATTAGTGATAGGACCTAGTAATACTATCTGGTGTATAAATGCTAAAGAAATGCTAGTTATTATGATCGTTGTCATCATCACAGAAGCTGGAATCAATTTTGCAGCCAAAGTCTACTTATTATCCCATCCGAGGTGTGGGCTGTTGGGATGCACTCAGTTCTAAGGTTGTGGATAGCAGACATCACTGCTAAGACTGTGTACATTGAAACAGTAGGGATCAGCTTAGGTCTCTACTGCAGAAACCCTCCTGCCTGTCCATGTCCCAGGCCCTGAATTGGACCTAATGACAATAATGAGGCTTTCTTTTTTCCTGGTGATCTGTATACCTTCTCTTTCTCCAAGTGGGGTTTTTACTTCTGAGGATTTAGTGTAAACTTCCTCAGTTCAAGCAGAAAAAGAAAAAGATTAAAAAAGATGCATGTGGGTCTGTCTGTGAGTGAATCATTTAAAAAAATCAATTATATTCATCAAAAATTTGTTTTAGGGATTTCCTTGGTTGTCCAGTGGTTAAGACTCTGAGCTTCCACTGCAGGGGGCACGGGTTCAACCCCTGGTTGGGGAACTAAGATACCACATGCTGAGTGGTGCAGCCAAAGATTAAAAAAAAAATTATTACATAGCTACCATGGGCTATAAACATTCCTGAACCTGTGTGTTCATATTAATGTTCTTTAAGTAGGTATTGTTTCAAGACAGCCTCATGGTTAATCAAACTGCATTTTTAGCTTGATCTCCTGCTTTGAGGTTTGGCATGACTCTTAGAGCATTTTTGACTATTTTAAAATAAATTCAATTTCAAAGAATAAAGATTTCTCAGAAAACAGTGGTTCTGGAAGCATTCCCCCAAATGTGTCCAGAGTCATGGCTCTATGGTCTGATTTTTTAATCTGACTTCCAATGGTGACCTCTTTGGAAATGTATATTTATTTGGAAGTGTACATTTTTATATGTTTAGTTTCAGTCTCATTAATTTTATATATGTTAAGTTTATATCTATTACATATATTAAGATTATACATTAAGGACATATGCTTAAGTGTGTACAAAGTAAGTGTTTAAGTGTTTTAAATCTGCCACTGTTTTACAGAAATCTAGATCTGGTTTCTTTAAGATATCCTTAAAGTATATTTATTTTATCTAATTAGATGTAATCTCCTAAGTATGCCATTTTAACTTAGCCATAATTGCCTAGCTGAAACATTGCTCTTGGAACTCTGATCGGTATGGAAAAGAAGATTCTTTCCCCCTCCCTGCCATGGGAAATTTAATGTGAGATCAGAGGTGAATCTGGACTAATACTTCACCACTGCTACGAACCACTCAGGCCTCGTGTCTGTCTGATCACGGATCTTTAGTGCCAATTTCTTACTTAAGAAGTCAAGTCCATTATCTCCTGTTAGATGGATAGTGTCTGAAGAGGGATGGCAATATGTGGGCAGTCAGCTCTTACCTCTTTATGGTTCTTTTTGAGGTAAGTCAGCTCTTCACTCAGGGTTTCATACTGAATCTCCAGGTCTGTTCTGCAGAGGGTGATTTCATCCAGAACTCTGCGAAGCCCATTGACATCACTCTCTACGCTCTGATGAAGAGCCAGCTCATTTTCATACCTTAAAGAGGGTTAATGATTTTCTAGTTTATTTCATGGTTGAAGAAGTAGTCACTGATCAGTGATCAAATACTAGAATTCTGGAATTTTAGAGTGACACATTTGGCCTAGATGGGAGGGGAGTTTGGAGGAGAATGGGTACATGCATATGTATGGCTGACTCCCTTTGCTATTTACTTGAAACTATCACAGCATTGTTAATCAGCTATAACCCAATACAAAATAAAAAGTTAAAAAAATATAAAGTGACACATTTGGTCACAAGAGACATTTTCAAAATTTATTGTATCATAATTATTTTGAGATAGTTCCTTGGCAGAAAAAGAACTAGGGTTTTGCACACTGCTTTGATAGCAGTTCATACTTTATATTTCATAGCCAAAGAGTAAAAAAATAATAACATTCTGTTTAAGTCCAAGTGTTTTACAGTGTTGGAACCAGAGTTGGTAATATTTAATGAGGGATCAAAAACTAAATTTAATGGAATGCTTCTCATTGACCTTGTGAATTTTTTTTTTTCTCTCTGTAAGGCTACTTACTTGAGTCTGAAATCATCAGCGGTCAGCCTGGCATTATCGATCTGCAGAACAGCATTGGCATTGCTGGTGGTGGAAGCAATGATCTGGAAACAGGGAGTTTGACTTTTTAGAGGCAATTTATCATAACTGATAAAAACCAAAAAGCGTGTGTGTGTTTAAGATCAGGAAATGGAAATAATCCAAGTTAATATAGTTACTAGATAGTGACACTTTCTTCATAACTACTGAATCTACTTAGTGCTTATTTCCAACGCTAAATTGAAATTCCCTTTAAGAAGTCACAAGTAGGAATGAGAAATGTTTTTAGTATTCAGTGAAGAAAGAAAAAGAACATTTGGAAATAAAAGTACATAAAAAGGATAGCAAAGTGTAATTTCTTACCTGGTTTTTAAGATCCTCGATTATCGGGAAATATCTACTGTAGTCATGATCAAGACCACGGCAAGAACCAGGCCCAAATTTCTCATACCAGCCCTTGATCTTCTGCTCCAGGTCAGCATTGGCCTCCTCCAGGGCACGAACATTCTCCAGGTAGGATGCGAGGCGGTCATTGAGATTCTGCATGGTCACCTTCTCATTGCCAGAAAGGAGGCCCCCCTCATTCACAGTAAAGCCAGCACAGGGATTGCCCCCCAAGGCGTTTCCTCCTGACGAGCTGCCCCCAAAGGCACATGAGAAACTGCTCCCAATTCCAGGCATGCTGCAAGCATTTCCAGCTCCAAAGCTGGCTCCCCCACCGGAGAGCCTGAGTGAGCCCGTGGTGGGACGGGGACTGGCCCTCCTGGATCCACTGGGAAGTCGAAGAGACATGGTATCAGGACAGGAGTGTTGCAGAGATGTATTTATGAAAGCCGGAATGGAGTGACTGCCCATCCCAGCTCGGCTGTTGTCCTTTTTATAGACAATGCTCAAGTGTGTTTGGATGAAATTCTGCCTACATAGAGTCAAACACCGCTTGCCAGCCTCAGCAAGTTAGCTTAATTAGATGAATTTTCCTAATTAGTATCTAACTTTGCCCGGCTCATTTCTGTAGGAGGGCAGTTGCCCCCAGGTTGGTGGTTATCTGAGAAATGGGTCTGGGTGGAGCAATTTCAGGTTCCTTATTACATTTTTAAATTGCAAGTGAGTCATTCCTCACTTCCCTCCTTAGAAGATAAAAACTCACCAGTCCACCACCGAATAAAAATCTGGCGTCATGGTTTTGGGCTGTTAGGTCAAGGTAGATTTTGATGTTTCTGAGACTTTTACTGCTTCTGTTTTTACAGTTCTTTCCACATAAATAGAGGACAGGACAGCAATAATTATTTCCCTAGCTTGGATCTTCAACCACTGACCTTTCTCCTTGACTCTTGCTACTATTTCTGGTGGGAAGTTAATTTCCATTTTGGCTGACATGCAGGGTGTTTTGTTGACATGTACTTATGTCTGGGTATAGTTGTCTTCTCACATCCATTTTGGTAATTAGGAACACACCCCTAATTGCTGTTATGGGTTGTGGGAGTTTGGAAGGACATTAACTTATTTCCTGACCTTGCAAAATTTGAAGCAAAAACCTGGAAAGAAATATTTCACCTGTTTTTACTTCATGGTGGTTTCGCTTAGGTGAAAGTCGTCAGTAAGCTACTTACTGGATGTAGATTCCCACGTGTTTATTGAAAACTCTAAATATTATGGCAATTTTGAGAAAAGAAATCTTGAAATTGGCTTATGGACAAAATTTCCATGGATATTTATTATGTGAGGCTGTTTTGAAAATATGGGTTAATTCCTTCATTCATTTAGAACCTACTCTGTGCCAGTCATTGTTCTGACACTTGTGATAAGTGCTGCTGCTGCTGCGTCGCTTCAGTCTTGTCCAACTCTGTGCGACCCCATAGATGGCAGCCAACCAGGCTCCGCCGTCCCTGGGATTCTCCAGGCAAGAACACTGGAGTGGGTTGCCATTTCCTTCTCCAATGTGTGAAAGTGAAAAGTGAAAGTGAAGTCGCTCAGTCGTGTCTGACTAGTAGTGACCCCATGGACCGAAGCCCACCAGGCTCCTCTGTCCATGCGAACCTCCAGGCAAGAGTACTGGAGTGGCTTGCCATTGCCTTCTCCGTGTGATAAGTAGAATCATACATTACTTGTCCTTTTGTGACTGGCTCTTTTCACTTAGCAAAATGTCTTCAGAGTTCATCCACGTGGCAGCATGTATCAGATTTTCTGTCGCAGAGAGTCGGACATGACTGAGCGACTGAACTGAACTGACTGAATGTTCCATTGCATGTATTTTGTTTATCCATTCATCAGTCAGTGGCCACTTGGGTTGCCTCCACTTTTTAGTTATTTTAAATAATATATAATGCAACTATGAACATGGATGTATAAAATCTGTTGCAGTCTTTGTGTACCCTTTCCATGGGAACATACCCCAAAGTAGAATTACTAGATCATATGGAAATTTTAATTTAATTTTTTGAAGAAATACTGTACTATTTTCCATGGTGGCTGCACTATTTTATATTCCCATACGTAGTGCACAAGGATTTTAATTTCTCCACATCATCACAAGCATTTGTCATTTCCTTTTTTTGGTAGTAACCATATCAGGTGGTTCAGTTCAGTCGCTCAGTCGTGTCCGACTCTCCGCGACCCCATGAATCACAGCACGCCAGGCCTCCCTGTCCATCACCAACTCCCGGAGTTCACTCAAACTCATGTCCACAGAGTCGGTGATGCCATCCAGCCATCTCATTCTCTGTCGTCCCCTTCTCCTCCCACCCCCAACCTTTCCTAACATCAGAGTCTTTTCCAGTGAGTCAACTCGTCGCATGAGGTGGCCAAAGTATTGGAGTTTCAGCTTTAGCATCAGTCCTTCCAATGAACACCCAGGATTGATCTCCTTTAGAATGGACTGGTTGGATCTCCTTGCAGTACAATGGACTCTCAAGAGTCTTCTCCAACAGCACAGTTCAAAAGCATCAATTCTTCGGCGATCAGCTTTCTTCACAGTCCAACTCTCATATCCATACATGACCACAGGAAAAACCATAGCCTTGACTAGACGGACCTTTGTTGGCAAAGTAATGTCTCTGCTTTTTAATATACTATCAAGGTTGGTCATAACTTTCCTTCCAAGGAGTAAGCGTCTTTTAATTTCATGGCCGCAATCAACATCTGCAGTGATTTTGGAGCCCAAAAAAATAGTCTGACACTGTTTCCACTGTTTTTCCATCTATTTCCCATGAAGTGATAGGACCAGATGCCATGATCTTTGTTTTCTGAATGTTGAGCTTCAAGCCAACCTTTTCACTCTCCTCTTTCACTTTCATCAAAAGGCCTTTGAGTTCCTCTTCACTTTCTGCCATAAGGGTAGTGTCATCTGCGTATCTGAGGTTATTGATATTTCTCCCAGCAATCTTGATTCCAGCTTATGCTTCTTCCAGCCCAGCGTTCCTCATGATGTACTCTGCATATAAGTTAAATAAGCAAGGTGACAATATACAGCCTTGACGTACTCCTTTCCCTATTTGGAACGAGTCTGTTGTTCCATGTACAGTTCTGACTGTTGCTTCCTGACCTGCATACAGGTTTCTCAAGAGGCAGGTCAGGTGGTCTGGTATTCCCATCTCTTTCAGAATGTTCCACAGTTTATTGTGATCCACACAGTCAAAGGCTTTGGCATAGTCAATGAAGCAGAAATAGATGTTTTTCTGGAACTCTCTTGCTTTCTCCATGATCCAGTGGGTGTTGGCAATTTGATCTCTGGTGCCTCTGCCTTTTCTAAAACCTGCTTGAACATCTGGGAGTTCACGGTTCACATATTGCTGAAGCCTGGCTTGGAGAATTTTGAGCATGACTTTACTAGCGTGTGAGATGAGTGCAATTGTGCGGTAGTTTGAGCATTCTTTGGCATTGCCTTTCTTTGGGATTGGAATGAAGACTGACCTTTTCCAGTCCTGTGGCCACTGCTGAGTTTTCCAAATCTGCTGGCATATTGAGTGCAGCACTTTCACAGCATCATCTTTCAGGATTTGAAATAGCTCAACTGGAATTCCATCACCTCCACTAGCTTTGTTCGTAGTGATGCTTTCTAAGGCCCACTTGACTTCACATTCCAAGATGTCTGGCTCTAGGTCAGTGATCACATTATCGTGACTATCCTGGTCTTGAAGACCTTTTTTGTACAGTTCTTCTGTGTATTCTTGCCACCTCTTCTTAATATCTTCTGCTTCTGTTAGGTCCATACCATTTCTGTCCTTTATCGAGCCCATCTTTGCATGAAATGTTCCCTTGGAATCTCTAATTTTCTTGAAGAGATCTCTTGTTTTTCCTATTCTGTTGTTTTCCTCTATTTCTTTGCATTGATCACTGAGGAAGGCTTTCTTATCTCTCCTTGCTATTCTTTGGAACTCTGCATTCAGATGCTTATATCTTTCCTTTTCTCCTTTGCTTTTCGCTTCTCTTCTTTTCACAGCTATTTGTAAGGCCTCCTCTCACTGTAATTTTGACTTGCATTTCCCTAATGATTAGTGATGTTGGGCAGCTTTTCATGTCCTTGTTGGCCATTTACATATCTTCTCTGGAGAAATGTCTATTTAAGTCTTGCCCATTTAAAATATCATGTTGGATTTTTTTTTGGTTAAGTTGTAGGAGTTTGTTTTATATTCTGGATATTAACTCATTATCATCTTATTTTTAAATAGGTTGAATTAAAAGTTGGACATGACTGAGTGACTAAGCACACACATGCACACATCACTCTTCATTTTTGGATTGTGATTATCTAACTTCAGTTCAGTTCAGTTCAGTTCAGTCGCTCAGTCGTGTCTGACTCTTTGCGACCCCATGAATCACAGCACGCCAGGCCTCCCTGTCCATCACCAACTCCCGGAGTTCACTCAAACTCATGTCCATCGAGTCAGAACTTAAGGAAGTGATTAACTCTATGAGGTCATAAAGGTATCTTCCGGTAATATACTCGAAACATTTTGCCTTTCACCTTTAAGGCTTTGGTAGTTTGGAATAATTTTTGTCTATTCTGTGGTATATAATCAAATTTCATTTTTCCAATATGGATAATGATTTCAGCACTGTGTACAGAATAGTGTCACCCTCTCCCTGCAATGCCATGCCATATTGTCATAAAGAAACTGTCCAATGCCTCAATAAGTCAGGAAATTAAAGTCCTCAATAAATCTTCATTTAGGTGGGGATTCAACTGTTACTATTTTTTGGTCTGGTACAGAAACATACCGTTTTGGTTACCATTGCTCCATAATATAACTTGGTATCTGGTAAGGCAAGTATTCCTTTGTTCTTTGTTCTTATTTGCCATCAAGTCAAATATTCCTCTTTCATATAAAATTTAAAGCCTGATTCTCAAATGCAATAATAGCCCAAGATTTGCTTGAAATCCGTAAAGCTATTTGAAGAAAATTGACATCTCTGTGATATTGTGTATGTCTATCCAAAAAGTTGAATATTCTTTCCATTTATTTAGTTCTTCCTTAATGTTTTTCAGTGAAAAGGTACAGATTTCTTCATAATATGCTTTTGCATCCTCTTTAAAGAACTATTTCCAGATACTTATCTAATATTGCTAAAGATATCTTTCAGAAATCATACTTTCTGGACAAATTGTACTAAGAAATGCAATTGATATCTGTGTAGTGGGTTTGATCAACTTTACTACAGTCTGTTCCCCGCCCCCCACACACACAGTTTAAAAATTTTATATTTTTGGCTGTGCAGTATGCAGGATCTTAGTTCCTTGACCAGGAATTGAACCTGGACCTTTGATCATGGAAGCACGGAGTCATAGCCATTGGATCTCCAGGAAATTCCCATCCCCCAGCTTTTATTTATTAATTTTCCCAGTTTTATTGAGGACCAACTGACAAAATTGTAACGCGTAAATTGTAAGACAGTATTACAGAATTGTAATACAATTGTGAGAAATTATTCTCACAATCAAGTTAGTAAATGCATTTATTATCTCATATGGTTACCTTTTTTGTCTTTTTGGTGAGAACGTGTAATATGTGCTCTCTTAGCAAATTTCAAGTATTCAGCACAGTATAAATAACTATAGTCATTATGCTACACATTAGATCCTCAGAATTTATTCATCTTTTAACTAAAATTATGTACCCTTTTTTTCTCCATTCTCTGGTTCCATTCTACTCTCTGCATGAAAATATGATTTTTTTTTAATTGGAGGATAATTGCTTTTCAATGTTGTGTTAGTTTCTGCCATAAAACAACAGGAAAATATTCTTGATAGAAACATACATAGCAATATATATAGAATAAAATGTTAAAGGCCTTCCCCACCTTCCCCTCTCTTTTGTCTTTCCTGCTTTCTCAGGAAACTGCAGTTTACCCATCCAGATGTTTTCACCCTTCCAAATGGATTTCTATTAATTTGCACACATACACAGCATGTAAAAATACACATGCTATCTGTGAGTCTCCTGTGTTAAATGTGTTGTTCTGTAACTTGTTTTGTTCACCTTGCATAATACACTTTAGTGCATGGATGGGTGCCCAATGTGGATGAAACCGTTGGTTGACCCTCAATTTTAGCTGGGCAATAGCTCACCACAAGAAAGACTACTGTCTCTAGCTTTCTTTGCATCCAGTTGTGGCAATGTAATTAAGTAGCTGATATGATGTGAGCAGAATATGTGGCAAGTTCTAGAAAACTTTAAGAGAAAGCAGATACACATCTTTTGTTCTGTCGTCTCTGTTTCCTCCATCCTGGTTCAGGGTGTGATGGCTGGGTATGAGGGTTGGAGGGTCATCTTGGACTATGAGCTGGCACCATATCCTGGGTATGGCAGAGTGGAAAGCTGAAAAGAATGTGGGTCCCAGAGGATGCCCTGAGGCACAAAGCTACCATCCACAGACCTGAGTAGCCTACTTTTGAATTTTTATGTATGAGAGAAACAAACTTGTATCTGTGTAAATCATATTATTTTGTTATTGTTCAGTTAAGTTCAGTTCAGTCTCTCAGTCTTGTCCGACTCTTTGCAACCCCATGAATCACAGCACGCCAGGCCTCCCTGTCCATCACCAACTCCTGGAGTTCACTCAAACTCATGTCCATGTTACTTTCAGTTCAGTTCAGTCGCTCAGTCGTGTCTGACTCTTTGTGACCCCATGAAGACAGCACGCCAGGCCTCCCTGTCCATCACCAGCTCCTGGAATTCACTCAAACTCATGTCCATCAAGTCGGTGATGCCATCCAGCCATCTCATTCTCTGTCGTCCCCTTCTTCTCCCGCCCCCAACCTTTCCCAGCATCAGAGTCTTTTCCAGTGAGTCAACTCGTCGCATGAGTTGGCCAAAGTATTGCAGTTTCAGCTTTAGCATCAGTCCTTCCAATGAATACCCAGGATTGATCTCCTTTAGAATGGACTGGTTGGATCTCCTTGCAGTCCAAGGGACTCTCAAGAGTCTTCTCCAGCACCACAGTTCAAAAGCATCAATTCTTCGGCGATCAGCTTTCTTCACAGTCCAACTCTCACATCCATACATGACCACAGGAAAAACCATAGCCTTGACTAGACGGACCTTTGTTGGCAAAGTAATGTCTCTGCTTTTAATATACTATCAAGGTTGGTCATAACTTTCCTTCCAAGGAGTAAGCGTCTTTTAATTTCATGGCTGCAATCAGCAACTGCAGTGATTTTGGAGCCCCCAAAAATAAAGTCTGATACTGTTTCCACTGTTTTCCCATCTATTACTCAGGGTCAAACCTAATATTAAGTAATTTGTCTAACTACTATCTTATTTAGGAACTTTCAGATTGTTTCCTACTCTTTGCTGTTATTAATAATGTCAGACACGTTTTCACTTTTCTTTAAGGTAGGATTCTTAAATCTTTTTGTTAGTTCATTTCAGCCAGATTTGTTGAGGTTTAATCACCAAAGAATTGATGCTTTTGAACTGTGGTGCTGGAGAAGACTCTTAAGAGTCCCTTGGCCTGCAAGGAGATCCAACCAGTCTATCCTAAAGGAGATCAGTCCTGGGTGTTCATTGGAAGGACTGATTCTGGGGCTGAAATTCCAATACTTTGGCCACCTCATGTGAAGAGTTGACTCACTGGAAAAGACTCTGATGCTGGGAGGGATTGAGGGCAGGAGGAGAAGGGGATGACAGAGAATGAGATGGCTGGATGGCATCACTGACTCGATGGACAAGAGTTTGAGTGAACTCTGGGAGTTGGTGTTGGACAGGGATAGGGTCGCAGAGAGTCGGACACGACTGAGCAACTGAACTGAACTGAACTGAATGTATATATAATAAAATTCATTCTTTAAGCATACTCTATGAGTTTTGACAAATTCATAGTCATATAACACTCACTACAATCAAGATATAGAAAGTTCTGTTACTCATCCCCCAATTCCTTTGTACCCCTTTGTCATTAACGTATCCCCACAACCCCAGCTCCAGACAAACATTGATCAATTTTCTAAGTCTATAGTTTTGCCTCTTCCAGAATGTCATGTAAATGGAATCATACAGTATGTATCCCTAAGTCTGACTTCTTTCACTTAGCATAAGAAAACTGAAATGCATTCATGTTTGAGTCAGCACATCAGGGCAGTGGGAATTCTGCTAGAAGCCTCCAATGGAAATGATGAAAATCTCATAAATACATCCCAGCATGTGCAGCTCAATTTCCTCTCCACTTAAAGGGACTCTACGTTCATGTGCCTACAATAGATCAGTTCATGCCTACTAGTGCGCCTGATTAATAGCACCTTTTGCTCCCTCTCAGATGTTACATTTGGGTAATAACTTATGGTCCCTTTATCTTAGAATGGCCCTCAGAATGCTTGTGGATATCCAAACACCACCAGACCCGAGGGAAACTGATGATGGAAGGGACGTTGGCATGGAAACAGACAGCATATTTCACCAATTGTGGTAAATTATTTTAGTTTTGCAGATTTTACAAAAAGTGGCCATATGGACCTAATTCTAGGGCCCCCTTTGCGCCCTGTGCTACTGAGGGCTCTTGAAGCGTATGTGTCATTAGTGCCATGGTGCTTTCACCTCTGTCAGTCACCATGCCCTCAGCTTTATCCCTCAGCCCAGTCCTCCATCATACTTGGTTCTTCTAAGCCTTGAACTCTCTTGGATTTTATGAGGTTGATTAGTTCCAGGAACATGTCTTTTGTTGTTATTGAGGCTTCTTCTGCCACTTCCTTTCTTCCAAATTGAAAAAAAAAACACAACTTTGTTTCTTCTCTTATTTTTTTTTTCTATCTTTTTCGCTTATACATTTTTCATTCTTAAATGGGGTGTGGGGAAGAAGAAGAACCTACATGTTCAGTATGGTGTGTTTTTGGAAAGAAGATGACAGTACTCTGGCTGTACCATGATTGGGTGTAGCTGCAAATTGGTCACATTCAGGGCTATGACTTTTGCATCAGCCCTTGGGGCTCAGGGAACATGTGAACTATCTGAATCAGAGACAAAATAGGGCCTTTCAGATGTCCTCATAAAGTTCTAATAAAGCACAAAACTGTTTGTATCTTGCCTGTTTGTGTTTTTGCTGTCCTTGTAGGACTGAGGAGGGAGATCCTGCCTGAGTCCTCCATGCTGTGTTTTACTCCAGAGGCCATGAGCTCTTATTGGTCCTGATTTTTCAGGGCAGTACCTTCTCAGCCAGTTCTGTAAAATATTTGTTTCCAAGGGCCTGATGGTGAAATGTCTAGGACATGTTCTGTTAGCCAAGGTCTGAATGATGGATACTGGACAAGGTTTGGTAGTTAAAAATTAAGAGTGCCCAATGAAACTTTTAGAACTGGACATTGAACAACAGACTGGTTTCAAATTGGGAAAGGAGTACGTCAAGGCTGTATATTGTCACCTTGCTTATTTAACGTATATGCAGAATACATCATGAGAAACGCTGGGCTGGATGAAACACAAGCTGGAGTCAAGATTGCTGGGATGAATATGAATAACCTCAGATATGCAGATAACACCACCCTTATGGCAGAAAGCAAGAAGAACTAAAGAGCCTGTTGATGAAAGTGAAAGAGGAGAGGGAAAAAGTTGGCTTAAAACTCAACATTCAGAAAACTAATATCATGGCATCCAGTCCCATCACTTCATGGCAAATAGATGGGAAAACGATGGAAACAGTGAGAGACTTTATTTTCTTGGGCTCCAAAATCACTGCAGTTGGTGACTGCAGCCATGAAATTAAAAGATGCTTGCTCCCTGAAAGAAAGTTATGACAAACCTAGACAGCTTATTAAAAAGTGAGATGTTATTTTGCCAACAAAGGCCATCAAAGCTATGGTTTTTCCAGCATTCATGTATGGATGTGAGAGTTGCACTGTAAAGAAAGCTGAGTGCTGAAGAATTGATGCTTTTGAACTGTGGTGTTGGAGAATACTCTTGAGAGTCTCTTGGACTGCAAGGAGATCCAAGCAGTCCATCCTAAAGGAAACCAGTCCTGAATATTCACTGGAAGGACTGATGCTGAAGCTGAAACTCCAATACTTTGGCCACCTGATGTGAAGAGTTGACTCATTTGAAAAGACTCTGATGTTGGTGAAGATTGAATTTGGGAGGAGAAGGGGATGACAGAGGATCAGATGGTTGGAAGGCATCACCAACTCAATGGACATGAGTTTGAGTAAACTCCAGGAGTTGGTGATGAACAGGGAGGCCTGGCATCCTGCAGTCCATGGAGGTTGCGAGTCGGATACGACGGAACTAAACTGAACTGAATGAAAGTTTTGGGGATTTGTTAACTATTGATATCAGTGTTTTACCTTTTTTTTCACTAAGACTGAATTATTAGAAATGTGGATGAGTACTTAAGTTTTCCAGCTTTCATACTTATGCTTTCCAGAAGTATTAGCTAAAACCATGCATTTTGGAATCATAACTTAAGTTTGTATTAAGTATACATCTGTCTTGTATAGAGAGACAAGTCTTTTTATCTAAATAGGAAAGAGTGAATATAGAAAAATGGAAGTTAGATTTTGTTTTTGGAAAGAAAAGAACACTCTTGGGAACAAGGAGTGACTAGCACTGGTGGTCGCAGAAAAAGAGGGTCCAACATTGTGGTATGAAGATGGTGGATTAGCCAGGTGTCTTGAGAGACCTGTAGTTATGGCTCTAGTCCTCCAGTTCCTAGGAGATGGAGCCTCTGGATGACCCTGCTAGTCAGGATGAGATGGTAACAAGACGTAATGAAGTAGCTTGCAGCCTAAGAGAGAGGATATCTAGTAACCAGGACTTGATAAATATGGAGACAGAGAAGATTGGTGCTGGAGAGGAGCTGGGGATGGGTGGTGAACAGAGAGGAAAAGACTACTTCTGTGCACACAAGAATCTGTTGATAATGGACATTCCTGGATGGCAATGGAATCTTAGTGTGAAATAGAACGTGCTTGGGGGAAGTTGTTGCTTTTTTCCTGGTCGATTAAGACTCTGGTCAGCAAGGAAGAAAGGGAGATCTGAATTTGATTCTATCCCCCACAGCCCATCATCTGTGTAACTCTAGGGAAATTGCTTAATCTATTTGAATGTTTATGCCCTTTATATAAATAAAAATAATAAAAACACTTAACTTATAAGCCTTTATGAAGATCAAAATGGTGAATTCATAGAAAGCAAGATTAAAGCACACTCAATAAATGTAAGACACTGATATTATGGTCCTGCAATTGAAAGTACTTTTAACCTAACCTAATCCAACCCTATACCATTGAACTTATGACTTCCATTACCATAATTGGAGCCCTTCATCAGAAGAAGACCGTGAGAAAGGTAACGTCCAGGTGTAGCTAAAGTTCAAGAAACTATGCCAGGGCAGAGGTCAACTACTTATGTGGGAGTAGGAAATATAGCAATCAAAGTGATCTTTGAGACCTGGAGATGCAACCTTAGTGTGTCTTAGCACCTAGATATGTTGCAGTTGAGTATGTGGGCCACTTTGAATTCCACATGGTATATATACCAGTTGGTTAAAACCCTTTAGTGAGAGACTTCCCTGGTGGTCCAGGAGCTAAGACTCTGAGCTCCCAGTGCATGGGGGCCTGGGTTTGATCCCTGATTGGGGAACTGGACTCCATATGCTGCGACTAACATGGTGCAGTCAAACAAACCAATCCTTACCCCCCCCCCCAAAACAACCCCAAAACAACCCTTTATTGATACTTCGTCATTCACATTGGAAATCTAGGTTATTGCAGAACTCTCTGCCTCATTGCTTCCCTGGTGGCTCAGAGGTTAAAGCGTCTGCCTGCAATGCAGGAGACCTGGGTTCGATCCCTGGGTTGGGAAGATCCCCTGAAGAAGGAAATGGCAACCCATCCCAGTATTCTTGCCCGGAGAATCCCATGGACGGAGGAACCTGGTGGGCTACAGTCCACGGGGTCGCGAAGAGTCAGACACGACTGAGTGACTTCACTTCACTGCCTCATCACCCATTTGAAATAAACTTTTATATCCCAGAACTTTGCTGCTGTCTAGACCCAGCTGCACTTTCTAAAATCACTTGGTTAGGATATTAGGCAGGATCTTGTGTTCAGGAGAATATGAGCAAGATTGAGAACCACCCCAGTCAATAAGTAACCAAGTGCAAAATGGAAAACAGCTATCCAGAGTAACGAACGAACGTTAGCTGATCACCCCTGCATTCTAAGGTTGACCCAATTATAAAGCTCGATCACTATCATTTTCTATTAGATCCATAGCAGCTCAAACTCAAAGAGAACCAGTCATTTACATAGTTAATCAGGGACAGATTTGGGACTAGAGGTTAGGACTGGCATTCTTTGCAATTCATCCTGTCATGAACTGGAGTAAATATGACTACAAGTGAAGCACTTAATTTTATTAGCACATCCTTAGTACTGTGACATTGAGATCAACTGTGGAAATTCAAAAGCACAGAATTTATCAAAAATAACTTGGGACAGAAAATTTTTAATGAAGAAGCAATAAAGATTCCACCAAATGCAAGCAAAACCAGGGACAGAGCAAGATTTTTTTCCTATTCCTGGGAAGGATGACATACAAAGAACCTGAGGAAGGGAAGAGAAGGAAAACATCTTCTAACCCTTTTATTTTGAAGAACAGAAATGAATGGTTTCCTTGGGTTTTTTTGGTCAATAGGATTTTACAAAAGCAGATTTTTTTTTTTGTTTGTTTTAAGTAGCGTTTCCCCTCATTGAGGGACTTTAGAAGGCAGTCGTTGCTCCATTGTAATGTTGCTTATTTTTGAGGATTTTTCTTCAACTGAGTGGACCCTTAGTGAGAGGACACTGCCAAGCTGATCAAGTTCCCCAACCACTGTTTTCACAACAGCTTCTTCTTTTGGGTCTAAAATAAAATAAATGCAAGCTTAGTACTCATTCTTAACAGGTGGAAAGGTATTTAGTCACAATGGGTATGCTCGTATAAAACAGTTTGCAGAACTTCCCTGGTGGTCAAATGGCTAAGACTGCTGCTCTCAATGCAAGGGGCCTGGATTTGATCCCTGGTCAGTGAGCTAGACCCCACATGCTGCAGTTAAGACATAGCACGGCCAAGTAAATAAATAAATAAAAATATTAAAAAACCCAGACAAACAGTGTTTGCGAGTTTGCTGAAAATTGAGAGATAATACTCAATATCTGTGCTTAGCAAGGCCTGAGACTATCTTTCTTATCTTTTAGAACAATAGGTGTTTGAAAGCATAAGTGAAACATGCATTAAGAAGTATCAGTCAGGTATAGGCCTGAAGCAAGTAACGTCTTCTTTTAAACACCAACTTGCCCTGTTTTTGTGGTTTAAAATAAAATTGCTTTTCTAGAAAAACATTGAAACTGGGAAAATAATAGGTTCGCGGAGAGTCGGACACGACTGAGCGACTGAACTGAACTGAACTGAACTGAAGTAAGAAAAATGTTGGGGGAATTGATTTCCCATTTCAGTAATTTCATAATTTGACCACATCTGTTCTACAGGAGCATGAAATATGAATGTTAAGAACTGATAACTTATCCCTTCATCCACTAGAACTAAACTTATATACAATTTTACTTAGTTTCCAAATAAATGACTTATTCCAAGTTTAAAAAAAAACCTCCTGTACCTTTGACTTGATTTTCAGAATTTTTGGGCCCACGCCCTTCTGATTTGTAATATGTGGACTTGCTTTTTCTGTGAAGAGAAAAGAAAATTACTGCAATTTTCTTTCATTAGGGAAGCTCATAAATAACTATGAATGGGGAATAAAAGTTTTGGAGTGCTAGTTTCAATTGAAGTTCTAATTTCAAATATGGCTTCAAGATCCCCTGGAGAAGGAAATGGCAACCCACTCCAGTATTCTTGCCTGGGAAATCCCATGGACAGAGGAGCCTGGCTGGCTATAGTCCATGGGGTCGCAGAGTCAGACACGACTTGGCGACTAAACAACAACACAATAGGGTGGTAACCAGTGAAGCCACAATGGAGTGTGTTATTATAAGAAATATACTTCAATGCTCAATCTCAGAAAGCAGTTTTCCTCCTAGATTGGAGTCCAGGAATTGCTCAATATTCCATATTTAAATGTTCTCAACATTAATAGGTATAGATACTTTACATACTAAGAGATTGGATTTTGCTGCCTGTTTTCATGTCATTTAGATGCAGTGACAAATTGCTAAGTGATGCAGGCAATTCTAGGATACAGTACTGGTTTACATGTACACCGAGAAAACCTAGTCGATGTGTGATTCATGTTTTTCATGGGTTGATATTTACCTTCCTTCCCCATCTATTAATTTGCAATACATTTCAATTTCTTTTTCTAAAAATATTTTGACATCGAGAAGCCTTTCGTGCTCAAGCTTCTGGCCTTCTGTTTCCATCCGAATCTGCTGGAGTTGGTCCTCCGTTGCTCCAATCTGCTCTTGGATTTGCTGGAGCTGATGGCAGTAATTGCTTTCAGTCTCAGCCAAGGAGCATTCGTAGGAATGTTTCTGAAAGAAGAACAAAGCATAGCTTGCACATGTAACAGATAAACCACATGTTCATGCTTTAACAACATTCTCAAGGTGGAAAGAAATATTTTGTACAAGGGCTAAATCTTTCCCCTTGAAAATCAACGTTAACCAAATTAAAAAAAATTTTTGCTCTCCATTGTAAACGCTTCTTGTTTTTCCTTCTTCAGGTTTTTGGATTGGTGAATCAGAAGTAATGTTTATAGACAAAATGCTGATATGTAATATGTCCTTGTCTATTTAATACATTTTTAGTGAAATATAATTAGTTATATATATTCAGATATATAATTAAATATATTGTTATATGTTTATATATATATGGGCTTCCCATATGGCTCAGTGATAAAGCATCCACCTGCCAATGCAGGAGATGCTGGTTTGATTCCTGGGTTGGGAAGATCCCTTGGAGAAGGAAATGGCAACCCACTCTAGTATCCTTGCCTGTAGAATTCCATGGACAGAGGAGTCTGGCAGGCTATAGTCCATGGGTTGAAAGAGTCAGACATGACTTAGCAACTAAACAACAACAACATATATATATATATATTTACTTAATACACACACACATCCAAGTCAAGGTGATGCCTACGAACCATGGCCATGAGGGACTGAAGTTCTATTTCCAAGGTTTGCAGGTTGCGTTTCAGTTCCATCAGCTCATTTCTGGCTGCTGTAGCAGCTCCCGCATCGTCAGAAATCTGCTGATGCAGCAATGTGCTCTGAAGCATAATTGTCAGATGGGTTAGTGACCTGCTTGGCGGTCTACTGAACAAACCCTTGGCCTGCGATTTGCTACATGTACCTTCTCGTTAAACCAGGCCTCAGCATCTTCGCGGTTCTGTTCTGCCAAGTCCTCGTACTCAGCCCTCATGTTGTTCAACAGAACAGTGAGGTCCACTCCTGGGGCTGCATTTATCTCCACATTCACGTTCCCCCCTGCTGCACCCTGCATGGCTTTCATTTCCTGGAAAAGCGATCTGTATTAATCATCAAGGTATACTTAAAGAAAATTATTGAAGTATAGTTGATTTTGGGCTTCCCTGGTGGCGCTAGTGGTAAAGAACCTGTCTGCCAGTGCAGGAGATATAAGAGACGTGGGTTCGATCCCTGGTACAGGAAGATCCCTGGAGAGGGAAATGGCAATCACCTCCAGTATTCTTGCCTGGAAAATTCCATGGACAGAAGAGCCTGGAGGGCTATAGTCCATGGGGTCGCAAAAAGTCAGGCACGACTGAGCTCACACACACACACACACACATGAGTTGATTTACAGTGTTTTGTTAATTTCTTCCATACAGCAAAGTTACTCAGTTATACATACATACCTACAGATTCTTTTTCATATTCTTTTCCATTATGGTTTATCACAAGGTATTTAATACAGTTCCCTGTGCTATACAGTAGGACTTTGCTGTTTATCTCTCCTGTATATAATAGTTTGCCTCTGCTAATCTCAAGCTCTCAGTCCATCCCTTCCTTCTCCCCCTTCCCTCCTGGCAATCACAAATCTGTTCAAGGTAGACTTTTGATTGAGATCCACAGTGGACTTGAGGAGGGGCATCGGATACCATAGGAAGCCAGGGTTCCTTACCTCCTGGTGATTTTTTTTGAGGTATGTCAGTTCCTCACTGAGTGCTTCATACTCTATCTCCAGGTCACTTGTACAAAGAGTCAGCTCATCCATAACTCTGTGAAGACCATTGATGTCCGCCTCAACACTCTGGTGCAGAGCAAGCTCATTTTCATACCTAGAAGGTTGTTAAAATGCTTGAGAACTATAATCGTAGGTAGGTGCAAAGCATGACTTTTCTAGATGTTTCATATACTGAAAGATACCGATGTTCAGTACATACCCCTGAAGCAGATGATGATAGCAAAATGATGAAACACTTTGGAACACCTATTGATTTATGAATATTATTTTGGAGTTGCTTCTTCAGAGTTGATTTTTGGCATCCCATGTGCTTAACAGAAGAAAATTACTCTTTAAAATTTATGTTAGCTTTACCCTAAATGTCCATCAGCAGAGAAATAGATAAAGAAGATGTGGTACATATATATGATGGAATATTATTCATCCATTAAAAAGAATGAAATAATGCCATTTGCAGCAACATGGATGGACCTAGAGATTATCATACTGAGTAAAGTAAGTCAGGCAGAGAAGGAGAAATATTGTATGCCATCCTTCATATGTGGAATCTAAAAAGGAATGTTACAAATGAACTTATTTACAAAACAGAAACAGATTCACCTACTTAGAGAACAAACTTATGGTTGTCAGGGGGGAATGATGGGAGGAAGGGATAGTTAGGGAGTTTGGGATCGACATATACATACCACTATATTTAAAATGGATAACCAATAAGAACCTACTGTATAGCACAGGGAACTCTGCTCAGTGTTATGTGGCAGCCTGCATGGGAAGTTTGAGGGAGAATGGATACATGCTGTCCACCTGAAACCATCACAGCATTGTTAACTGGTTATACTCCAATACAAAATAAAAAAGTTTTTAAAAAGTTAAAAAAATAAAATTTATGCTAGCTTTGTACCAGGGCACATTTAATCTCTTCAGGGATCTAGTCTGACTTTATGAAACCATGTTGGTTTTTAAAGCAAAAGTTATGTTCTCTACTCCAATGTAGTATTTTTACCTGTATTATAATTAATTACTTTATGTTTACCTACTTCAGCCTGAAGTCATCAGCGGTCAGTCTGGCATTTTCATTTTGTAGAACAATGCTGGCATTACAGGTAGTCACAGAAATAATCTAAATAGGGTAGATGGTGCAAAATGTTAGGTTCCAAAAGTCAAGGGAGATTCCAGATCTCATTGTGATTCTTATCTTCTTAATCCATAAAACATCTAGTTTAGTATCATTTTTTTCCCCTATTTTAAAGAAATCTGGATTTTCTGCAGAGTTTAAGAGCCAAATATAAACTTTTCCAATCACAGACAGTTTTATTACTCTTTATCAAAAAGTATGAGGTAATAAAAGATCAATGAAGCAATTCTATCTATTTGGAAACAATTTCTCTCTCATCAATTAATTCTGCAAATTCTTATTGCCAGGCAGTGAGCCAAGCACTGGGAATGTAGAATTAGCAAATTCATACAAATTTGCTAAGCATGTTTTCTATTACATCTTTTTTTTTTTAAGGTTATGCACACTCAAAGCCTGTAATAAAAGTATCCATCTTTCTTACCTGCCTTTTGAGATCTTCAGTGACTGAGAAATATTTACTATAGTCATGAGCAAGTTGCCGGCCAGAACCAGGCCCATACTTCTCATACCAGCCCTTGATTTTCTGCTCGAGGTCAGCATTGGCCTCCTCCAGAGTACACACGTGGTCCAGATAGGATGCCAGGCGGTCATTGAGGTTCTGCAGTGTCGCCTTTTCATTCCCAGGGAGGAGGCCATGCTCACTTTCAAGAAAACCAGTACAGACACCACTTCCCAACCCTCCACCACCATGAGAGAAACTTCCTCTAGAAGAAATGCTTCCAAGAGGGCCAGAGAAGCTGTTTCCTGCTCCCAACCCACCGCATATGTTTCCAGCCCTGAAGCCTGTCCTTCCACCAGTTAACCGACCAGTGCCAGCTTGAGAGCAGAGCCGCTTGGATCCATTAGAAAGTCGAAAAGACATGGCGGCAGCACCAAACGACCCTTTCTCAGAGAGGAGCAAAGTCAAAAGACACTGTCCATGGAAGTTAGCTCTGTTGGCCTTTTATAGGATTTAGGAGGTCATTTCAGCCTTAACTATGCCGATCTGTAATAAAATATTACTTGCATGCTAATTGTTGTTTTTCACAATTGGGTGATTTTTTAATAGTGTCCAGTCTGTAGGGATATCTTTGTATATGAAAAAGGTGCCAGATAGAATAATACCAAATCATAGTTTTAAAAGTCAATATTATATATGAGTCAATGTACATCTTGTTGACCTCTGGAATAGATTTTTGTTGTTTTTTTCCCTCCAATATAACAAAAGATTCATAATTCAAATGGACAATGTCTAACGCTTTTGTTCTGTAAATACTTATGAAGTACTTTTATTATTCATCTGTTATTGAATGTTTTCTTTCTTATTCAAATCAGGTGCTCTCAATATATAGTGATCCTTTGGTAGTGGGAGCTCTCTAATTGATTAAAAAAAAACAGAAATAAAAGTCCTGCAGAACTTTATCAATTTAACTAAAATTAGTGAGTATGTGGCATTGACAGAAAAACTACTTGTATCGAGATTTCTTGGAAATCTCTGTCCAGGAACAGAATGTCTATTCAAGTAACTTCTGAGCCTCCAAATTGCTCATTTTTCTAACTCAAAAATATTGTTTAATGTTTTATAATTTAAATGTATGTATTTAAGACATTATGAATTTTTTTGAGAAATGAGCCTCACGTTGGTGAAGAGGGAGTAAAATATATGAAAAAGAGGGGGATTTTCATCGCTATTTAGAAAACCAATAATCATGGTACTCTAGATAAAAGATTAGTTGTCATTGGAGCAGAGTCTTCCTCCTTCTGCCTTGATGCCCATGGGAAGTTATCCTGTCTGGTTGTGCTTCTTTTCCCTGTTGGGCAAATGAAAATAATGATGTTGAAAAGTCTCAAATGAATGTTGAGCAGTTCGAAAAACTAATGATTACAACACAGTTGGATGGGCACAAACATTTTGTAAGTGTTAATTATTTAAATTATTATAATAGAGTAGACATGTCAGACAGGGTCAGCTGTCCATCACTTAAAATGGTGCAAATTGATTGGTTAACTGATTATGTGTCCAAATAGTTTTGAAACAGTAGTTTTTCTGAGTAAGAGTTGTCAATGTTGTGGATAGTGAATACCTTTGAAAAACATCCAACATTTATTGTTTCTAAATGATAGTTGGTGTACCAGAATCCATAAAAATCGATATTTTTTGACCCAAAGTATTTAAAGATAATTAAGGTAAAACTAACTGAGACCGTTGGGACACATTTAGAACAATGTGATAAGAGATTCAGCTCATATTTAGAAACTTGGTACTGATTTTGTAGTGACCTGGTCAAAATTTCAGTCTTTTTGTCCATGTTTCCCATGAGTAATACAAGAAAAACAGAGTATGTTGTCAGTGTAATAGTTGATAAGTCTTGAGTTTCGTGGATAAGAGGTATTATGAGACTGCAAAGTGTTATTAACATAATCTGCTTATCTCTAGATCTTTTATAAATACTAATTAAGTGATAATCTTTTGTGTAATAAGGTAAGCATATATTATTAAAATCATTTTGAAGACAAGTTGACTGTGAAGCTAAGAGGCAACACAGATTATAAAGCATTTCTATATCAAAGCAGGACTGGAATGTATGATGCTAAACTCAGTGAAACATTGTTATCTATTTACTCATAAGGGCAAACCTCTTGAATTTTTTAATCATAGATTTTCTCCGAACTAACAATTACTACAAAAGTTTAGACATGCTTTAGTCCTTTCTAGAAGTGGGGGACAGAGTTAAATATTCTAGGCTAGTTCTATCTATATATTTCTCCCCTGACAGTGGTTATTTTATTAATGATAAGAAACGTGTATTCAGCTGCATATCATTATCATTTCTTGAGAATCTATTGGGTATTAGAACATTCATTATATAATATACATGGTGTAGGTAGAATCCAATGAACAGTATGAGATGGTTGGATAGCATCACTGATTCAATGGGCATGAACTTGGTCAAACTTCGGGAGAGAGTGAAGGATTGGCAGGCTCAGTGTGCTGCAGTCCATTGGGTCATGAAGAGTCGAACACGACTTAGAACTGAACAACAACAATGTAGGTACTCAAAAATAATTGAACACACAAACTTTAAGTTAGGCAGTTTTGATGTCAGCTTATTTCAGGATAAAGTTATTCCTTACATTATCTTATTCTAATGATTGGATGCTAATTTTTTCCCTGATAAATTTAGCATTTAATTTCAAATATGCTTTGGTATCTTTTGCTTTTGTTTAAAATTAACATTCTACATTTCTTCTAACCAATTCTTGAGCACAGATAAGGTTTGTTTTGTCCCCAGATTCTTAGTTTTTTTCTGAGAATCAGACTCTGGTGTGCTAATTCCTCTCACAAAATGGCTTCCCTGATTTGTTTGGGAAAGAGACTCTGATGACTGCTTAATCTCAGACTGATTGGAGTTAGGATGATTTAGTAGGTTTTTTTTTTATTTTTATTCCTTCCCTTGCTGGAAGGTGGAAGCCTGAAGTTCTCACTAGCATTGTGTTATGTTGTAATTAAGCAAACAGACTCTGAGCCAGACTGCCTGGATTAGCATTCCAGCAACTCCGGTTGTTAGCTGTGTGACCTTGGGCAACTTATCTAACCACTGCTTCAGTGTTCTTATCTGTAAAAAGAGGGTGTTAATAGAATCTACCTCATAGCGTTGTTGTGAGAATTAAATGATGCTTAGAACAGACTGTGGACTTCCCGGGTGGTGCCAGTGGTGAAAAACCCACATACCAATGCAGGAGACATAGGAGACTTGGGTTTGATCCCTGGGTTGGCACGATCTCCTGGAGAAGGGCACAGGAACCTACCCCAGTATTCTTGCCTGGAGAATCCCATGGACAGAGGAGCCTGGTGGGCTTTGGTCCATAGTGTCACAAAGAGTCAGACACGACTGAAGCGACTGAGCTTCATGCATGCGCAGAATAGACCCTAGCACACAGCAAGTGTTCATTATCATTATTTTGATTTTTTTCCCTGGAAGTTATGTTAAAAAGTCCTCAATATATGTTTGGTTTCATTGCCTGTTGCTCTTGGTATCAAATCTGAGAAACCATTGCTAAGACCAATGTCAAGAAGCTTTTCCTTATGTTTTCTTTGAAGAGATTTATAGTTTCAGGTCTTGATATTTAGGTCTTTAATCCGTGTTGAGTTGATTTTGTGAATAGTGTATAATCAGTTCAGTTCAGTCGCTCAGTCATGTCTGACTCTGCGACCCTATGGACTGCAACATGCCAGGCTTCCCTGTCCATCACCAACTCCCGGAGCTTGCTCAAACTCATGTCCATCGAGTTGGTGATGCCATCCTACCATCTCATCCTCTAAGAACAGTATGAAAAGCATATGATAGGGGTCCAATTTTATTCTTTTTATATGTGGATATTCAGTTTTTCCAATACCATTTGTTGAAAAAACTGTCCTTTCCTGATTGTGTATCCTTGGCTCCCTTGTCAAAAATCAGTTGACATGTGAGTTTAGTTCTGAGCTGTCTATTCTGTTTCAATGGTTTAAGTCTATCTTTCCCCCTTCCACCATACTGTTTTCCCCCACCCCCAATTGCAGTAAAATACACAAAGCACAAAATTACCACTTAACCATTTTATGTGTATAGTTCAGTGATATTAAATACATTCATTCACAATGCTTGCAACCAACATCCATCTCCAAAACTGTTTTCATATTATAAAACTGAAACTCATACCTATTAAACAATAACTCTCCATTCCCTCCTCTTCCCAGCACCTGGCAACCACATCCCCACTACCACTTGTTATTTTCTATTTTTTTTTGACAGCAGTCATTCACTTGTGTATGAGGCGGTATCTCCTTTCATTTTGATTTGCATTCCCTAGTGATTAGTAAAGTTGAGCCGCTTTTCACGTGTTTATTGGCTACTTATATATCTCCCCTAGTGTTTTAATTACAGTAACTTTGTAATATATTTTGAAATTAGGAAATGTGATGCCTTCCCCTTTGTTCTTTCCCAAAATTGCTTTGGTTATCAAGAGTCTTTTGTGTTTCTCTATGAATTTTAGGATATTTTTCTATTTCTGTAAAAAAATACAGTTGGGATTTTGATAGGGATTGTTTGAATTTGTAGAGTATGTTGGTAGTAGAAACATTTTAACAATGTTAATTCTTCCAATCTGTGAACTTGAATGTCTCTCCATTTATTTGCCTCTGCTATAATTACTTTCATCAATGTTTTATAGTTTTCAGTGTACAAATATTTTATCTCTTTGATTAAATTTATTGCTAAGTATTTTATTCTTTATTATGCTATTGTAAATAAGATTGTTTAAATTTTTTGGATAATTTGTATATAAAACAATAACTGATTTTTTAAAAATGTTGAGTTGTATCCTGCAACTTTCCTGAATTTATTAGTTCTAGTAGTTTTTTGAGGAAGTTTTTAGGGTTTTCTATATTTAAGATCATGTCATCTGCAAGCTGAGACAGTTTTGCTTCTTCATTTTGGATTTGGATGCCTTTAATTTCTTTTTCTTACCTAATTGCTCTGGCTAGGACTTCCAGTACTGTATTGAATAAAAGTGGCAAGAGTGGACATGATCTTAGAAGAAAAGATTTTTGTTCTTGATCTTAGAGGAAAAGCTTCAAGCTTTTCACCATTGAGTTTGATGTTAGCTGTGGGACTGTCATATATGGCCTTTGTTGTGTTGGAATACATCTTTCTATACCAAATTTTTTGAGTATTTTTATCCTGAAAGGGTTTGAATTTTGTCATATGCTTTTTTGGCCTCTATTGAGATGATCATATGATTTTTATCCTTCCTTCTGTTAATGTGGTGTATCACATTTATTGATTTGTATGTTTTGAACCATCTTGCATCCCAGGGATAAATCCCACTTGATCATGGTTTATGACCCTCTTAATGGAGATCAATCCTGGGTGTTCATTGGAAGGACTGATGCTAAAGCTGAAACTGCAATACTTTGGCCACCTCATGCGACGAGTTGACTCACTGGAAAAGACTCTGATGCTGGGAAAGGTTGGGGGCGGGAGGAGAAGGGGACGACAGAGAATGAGATGGCTGGATGGCATCACCGACTCTGTGGACATCAGTTTGAGTGTACTCCGGGAGTTGGTGATGGACAGGGAGGCCTGGCGTGCTGTGATTCATGGGGTCGCGGAGAGTCGGACATGACTGAGCGAATGAACTGAACTGAACTGAATGTGCTCTTGAATTTGTTTGCTAATATTTTGTTGAAGACTTTTGCACCTATGTTCATCAGAGATATTGATCTATAATTTTATTATCTTGTAGTGTTTTGTCTTTGGTATAAAGGTAATGCTGGCTTTGTAAAATGAGTTTATAAAATTTCCCTCTTATTTAATTTTTTGGAAGAGTTTAAGAAAGATAGGCTGTGATTCTTCTTTAAGTGGTAGAATTCACCAGGAAACCATCTAGTCCTGGGCTTTTCTTTGCTGAGAGGTTATGATTACCAATTCAATCTCTTTATTCATTATTGGTCTGTTCAAATTTTCCTCATGATTCAGTCTAGGTAAATTGTAAGTTTCTAAGAATTTGTTTCTTCTAAATTATCCATTTTGTTGGTATATAAATATTCTAGTATTTTATTTTTTTTATATTTATTTTATTTGTCTGTGCTGGGTCTTAGCTGCAGCATGGAAACTCTTAGTTGAAGCATGTGGGATCCTTGAGCAGGGATAGAACCTGGGCGTCCTGCATTGGAAGCATGAAGTGTTAGCCACTGGACCACCAGGGAAGTCCCTCTAGTGTTTTCTGATGATCCTTTTATTTCAGGTATCTGTTGTAATGTCTCCTTTTTCACTGATACTTTTATTTATTTGAGTTCTCTCTTTTATTTCTTGGTTAGTCAAAGATTTGTCAATTTTATCTTTTCAAAAAAACCAACTCAGTTTTGTTGACCTTTTCTAATGTGATTCTAGTCTTTATGTCACTTATTTCTGGTTCTTCAATTCCTTATATTTCCACTTCTATGAGTGTGCTGCGTGCAGTGGCTGGATTTTATTAACTGTTTTACTGTTGGTATATGCTCAACAAGTATTTACTGAAGGAAGGAAGGTTTAAAATTAGACAAAGATGTGAAAAAGACACCAACTAGTATTTTGCCTGTTAAACACTTGTGAAGACCATTGCATTAAAGAGAAGAAATTAAAACCAAATTCAGCTTCTGTTGGGGGGGGGCAGGTATATTTAAAATGCAAAGACTGACCAGAACCAGTGAGGATGACTTGCAACAGGAAGAACTTTTATTGAAACACCACCACAAAGAAAGTCAAAGAAATGTTACTATTCTAAAAATAATTTTTTTTTACGTTCATTGGAAGAAAAGCAGAGAAATGAGGGCTTTTATTTAGGAACCTAGCTTTGATTTGATATTTTGATTCAGGGGCATCCTTTTGGGCTCAGGAAGGGACCCTCTGTTCACTCTTCATGTTGTTGACTTTGGTGGACTTCTCTTCCACAGTGTGAACTCTTGATGACAGAACTTTGCCACGAGGATCTATTTCTTCAACAATTGTTTTAACCATGGTGGCTTTAGATGGCTCTAAAATGACACATATACTGCAGTAATATGGATGCAACTAGAGATTATCATACTAAGTGAATTAAGTCAAAATAAGAAAGATAATGCATGTGATATCACTTATGTGGGGAATCTAAAAAATGACACAAATGAACCTATCTATGAAATAGAAACAGAATCAGGGATACAGAGAACAGACTGGTGGTCGTCTAGGGGGAGGGGTTTGGATGGATGGATTGGGAGGTTGGACTTGGCAGATGTAAACTTTTGTATGCAGAATGGATAAACAACAAGTTCCTACTGTATAGCATGGAGAACTACATTCAATAATCTATGATAAACCATAGTGGAAAAGAATATTAAAAAAAGAATATATATATTCTTTTAATATTTTATAATATTATATATAATATCATATTTTAATATTATATTCTTTTAAATATATTAAAAAGAATATATATATTCTTTTTATATATATACATATATAATATATATATACATACATATATATGTATATATATACATATATATAATTGAATCACTTTGCTGTACAGCAGAACTTAATACAACATTGGAAATCAACTATACTTCACTTTAAAGAAAGAAAAAAGTAAAATGAGACATGAATTGTTAGAATTTATCAAATTCAAAAAGGGGAAATAACTCATTCCTTGAAACATATACAAATGTTGAATGCTCAACCCAGCTTTTGTTTACCTTTTATCTGGTTTCCTGGCCCACCATAGCCTTTTGATTTAGCACAAGAGCTGTAAAAATATAAAGTACATATTAAATATTTGACACTGTTTTGCAAGAAACTGATTTAAGATGGGAGATAACTGAACTCAACACTAGGAGGAGTTTATGTACACACGACCTAGATCATAGATACTTTGGACTTCAAAAAAGTCTTGAATAACCTTAAAACAATTTTTTCAGTATAAATAGTACTTACCCATCCTCTCCATCTATCAGGCGGCAGTAGGTCTCGATTTCTTTTTCCAGGTGGACCTTGATGTCCAGGAGCTGTTCATATTCCAGTTTCTGGCCCTCGGTCTCGGTCCTGACCTGGTGCAGCTGCTCCTCCAGGGCTCCGATCTGAGTCTGAATCTGGGCCAACTGTGCACAGTAGTTGCCCTCTGTTTCCGTCAAGGAGCACTCCAGTGAGTGTTTCTGAGGATCAGTGAGACATAATTTGGTAGCTGATGTCACTGTTTTAGGATATAGCAAAGCACTCAAGAGATACTGAGAGAGTTATCCTTACATAATAACTGTATTCCTCTTAATATTAATTGTTGCCCTTATTAGATGTCATACTATTTTTAATCTATTGGAGATAGCACAGTTGGTGGTAAATGCTACTCATATCCCCAAGAGTGTTAGAAAAAGTGTTTTCTCCTAGGACACAGTCTAAAGATCTGTCCCCTCTCCCTTACCCTGTGCTTTGGTACAGTTTGCCACTTTTTCCAGAAATTAAAGTCCCCCTACACTTTGTGAACTCATTTCTAATCATGTGGCAGCTTTGTGTCCTCAGGATTGTAGCTCTTACATTAAATAAGTAATCCTGGGATTTCCCTGGTGGTGCAGTGGTTAAGAATCTGCCTGACAATGCAGGAGATGTGCCACAACTACTGAGCCTGCACTCTAGAGCCCATGCTCTGCAACAAAAACCACTGTAATGAGAAGCCTGCACACTGCAACCAGAAAGTGGTCCCTGCTCACCACAAATAGGAAAGCCCACATGCAGCAATGAAGACTGAATGCAGCTAAAATATGTATTAAAAAAAAACTTTAAAAAAGTAACCTCTGCATAAATTTTCTGGAAGTAGAATGATCCCAAGAAAAGAGTGGTCTTCTTAGGCTTTAAATAGTTTGATTCATTGGCTTTATGGGTTTAGCCCACAGATGGGTGCTTGCTGTAATTTTACATGGGATGACAATGAGCGTGTCTTATTTTTCTACCTGCAAAAATTTTACATATCTTTATAGCCTCTTCTGGAAGTTTACTAGCCATAGTGGAAAAAGGATAGACTTGGGAGTTAGAAAATTTGGAGAGAAGTTTTGGTACCTTTGTATCTGACTGTGGGACTCTTGGAAAATTGCTTATCTTCTTTGAACCTCAGATTCTTCTCTTGGAAATAATAACATGAAATATAAAGTCTAGTCTGCCCAAGCCCCAGGGTTATTGTGGACTCACGTGGGTGAAAGTGCTGGGCAACCCTTAATGAAAAAGGTTATTATTAATATTATTGTCATGCATGTTTAGCTTTATGGGCAGCCTTCATGCCTCTTCTTTGCTTGTTTATGTCACTTAAAAGGGAACCTGTAAGTGTTCCAATTAAAATTCAGTGGCCCAAAGGAATGCTAGATAAAGAAACTAGGATGGGTGCAAGCGTGTTTTTCCATTCCATGAACAGTGATTTTTGATCTTTTGACATGGGAGAGAAGACTCAGGGTAAAAACTGTTTTCCTTTTTTACTATTTATTTTTATTTATTTACTTGACTGTGCCAAGTCTTAGTTGTAACATGTGGGATCTTTAGTTGCAGCATGTGGGATCTAGTCCCCTGACCATCGATGGAACCTGGGCCCCGTGCATTGGGAGTGCAGTCTTAGCCCCTGTTTCTTTTTGAGTACCTAAAAAATCATTGTATTTTTTAATTCTAACATTTCACAATTATTAGCATCTTGGTATAAGTTTCAGGCCAAAGATATTCCACTGTGAAAAACGCAAATGTATCTTATTTCAGGCAGAGTAATGACTGTATAAAAATGAAAATAATAACAGGTGGCAGAAAAACTCTAATTTTTGTTCTCAACTTCGAAAGCAACTCTTTGGTGTCATTTTTACTTACTGTTGCTAAGAGAGACTGAAGTTCAATCTCCAGGGTTTGAAGATTACGTTTCATCTCAGTCAGTTCATTCCGAGCTGAGGTGGTGGCGCCAGCATCATCAGAAATCTGCTGCTGCAGCGAAGCGCTCTGAAACGTTATGGGCCTTGTTATGAACGATGCTTGCATCAGCACCCGGTGCCAAGTCAGCGCATCCTAGCTTGCTTTTTACCTTTTCGTTGAACCAGGCCTCCGCGTCCCTGCGGTTCTGCTCGGCCAGGGCTTCGTACTCGGCCCTCATGTTGTTCAGCAGAACCGTGAGGTCCACGCCAGGCGCCGCATTCATCTCCACGTTCACATTGCCTCCGGCCGCGCACTGCAGAGCCTTCATCTCCTAAAAGAAACCATGTTGGGATCAGAATATTTCTGAAGGAGCCAGACAGACACTATCCATATGGTTATAAACTTCTGTTATGGTTTCTTTGGAGGGAGATGAACAGAAACATTTCAGACCAGGGGACGGCAGAGAATGAGATGGCTGGATGGCATCACCGACTCTGTGGACATGAGTTTGAGTGAACTCCGGGAGTTGGTGATGGACAGGGAGGCCTGGCGTGCTGTGATTCATGGGGTCGCGGAGAGTCGGACACCACTGAGCGACTGAACTGAACTGAAGCCATATGGAGAAATCAACAAATTCTTGAATTCAAGATACTAAATTTGTCATCTGAAACGTATTTTTAAACATTGGGAGGAAGGCGGTCTGTGAAATCAGGGGAGAGAGACCACCTACCTCCTCGTGGTTCTTCTTGAGGTAAGCCAGCTCCTCGCTGAGTGTCTCCAGTTGAATCTCTAAGTCCGTTCTGCACAGAGTCAGTTCGTCCAGCACCCGGCGCAAACTGCTGACATCTGCGTCTACACTCTGGTGGAGGGCCTGTTCATTTTCAAATCTTAGAAAAATATTTGAAAGTGTCATCACATCAGTCACCACCTTTTGTGTTAAGTCGCTCAGTTGTGTCCCACAGTTTGCCACCCCGTGGACTGTAACCCTCCAGGCTCCTCTGTCCATGGAATTCTCGAGGCAAGAATACTAGAGTGGGTAGCCATTCCTTTCTTCAGGGGATCTTCCCAATCCAGGGATTGAACCCGGGGTCTCCTGCACTGCAGGCAGATTCTTTACTCTCTGAGCCACCAGGGAAGCCCCATCATCACCTTTTAGGTCATCATAAAATTCAAGCTAAGGGACTTCACTGCTGGTCTCCTGGTTAAGACTCTGCACTTGCACTGCAGGGGGTTCCATCTCTGGCGGAGGAACTAATTATTTTACATGCCATAAGGCATGGCAAATAAAATAAAATAAAATATAATAAACTCAAAGTAGAAAGGATATTAAAAAAAGTTAAGGCAGAAATTGTATAAAACAAAACAAAAAACCCTTCAAACTAAGCTTTTAAGTCCAACTGTTAGAATATACTCCAAACTTCAGGTGGATCATCTATAATCATAAAAATAAATTTCTTTGACACAAGAGAATGAGAAAACTCAAAACTCCCTTTTGCATGACTTTGACACTCATTTGTGTCAGTCCCCCAATTTCCCAATAAAATATATAATTCAGTGAGTCATTCGAACATGCATTTGGTTTAAAACAAATAAACTCAAAGAATGGAGGTGACCTCAAATAGCCTAAATAAAAGAGGGAAAGGCTTAGGCAACTGTTTTGGTTTCTTTTCAGCTCCACTTACTTTAGTCTGAAGTCATCAGCTGTGAGCCTTGCATTGTCATTTTGCAGGACAACATTGGCATTGCTTGTTGTTGCAGAAATTATCTGATAAATGGAGAATTAGTTAAGAATGAGGAAATATTTTTTAAAAATTCAGATTTCCTAGAAACAAAGTCAACTATAAAATTATAGCAATATTTTTGGCATCCTGTCTCTAATAAGAAGATGATTCTTGAAAATGGAAAATTTAAGTATAGCCTCTTTTACTCTGTCTTACCCATTAAAAAAGAAAAAAACTTTCTATGGAAAACTTTCTATGTAAATATATAACTGGAGACATTGGGCAGTTTTTGATATTTTAGTATTTCTGAAAGCATAAACATGCATACCACGTACCAGATGATGAGTAAGCCATATTTGAAGACCAGAATTTTAATATAGTTTTAATATTAATAAACTACCAAAAATTAGCAGCTGAGAGCAAAGCCTTGCTGTGATAACTTAGGCATCTGTGCCTGTGCGGCTAATTACCCTTACAAATACTAAAGCTCATGGCACTGTGTTTCTTACCTGGTTCCTAAGGTCATCAATTACCGTGAAGTATCTGCTATAATCATGATCAAGACCGCGGCAGGAACCAGGCCCAAATTTCTCATACCAGCCCTTGATCTTCTGCTCCAAGTCAGCGTTGGCCTCCTCCAGGGCACGCACGTTGTCCAGGTAGGAGGCCAGGCGGTCGTTGAGGTTCTGCATGGTCACCTTCTCATTGCCGGAGAGGAGGCCATGTTCATTTCCAGTGAAGGCAGTGCAGGAAGTACTTCCTCCGCCCAGCCCCCCGCTGTAGCCTGCAGAGGAGCTGCCTCCAAAGGTGCAGGTGAAGCCGCTTCCAAAGCCTGGCACACTGCCTGTGCTACTGACCCCAAAGCCGGCTCCCCCACTGGAGAGCCGCACAGAGCCAGCTCCCCCACAGGAGCCAAGGCGTCTGGATGCAGAAGAAAAGCGCACGCTCATGGTGTCTAGACTGCCCTGCTTGTTCCTGGAGGTAAGCTCTGATGGCAAATGTCCTACTCAAACAGTTTCATGTACCTTTATATACACATTATCAGGGTGTTTCTTGGTGAACTCTGCTACCCATAGCAAAATGGTGTTTGCTAGCTCATCTGAAGTATTCATAATTAGGTGCTTTTTTCTTAAATGAATGCCTTTACCCTAATGTGTCCATTTCTGTAGGTGGATAGTTACCTTGGGGTTATTTGTTATCTCCAAAATGAGAAAGGGAGGAGTATTATCAAGATTATTATAGTGATGCATTTCAAATTTAGCATGAGTAATCCTTCCTGTCTTCCAGGCCTTAGGACTATAAAGTTCCTATAGGAATAAAATAGTGTGATACACAAATTTCTTTTTCCCTTGCTCAAACCAATAACTTAGCTTTTTCTCCAGTAAGTGAGCCATCATAGTCATGGTTTTCTATAAATAATAACGATCCTTTTGGATAGATCAAAAATAATTTCAAGAACCAGTGGGTTCATGGTACCAGAGAAAGAAGGCCAGGTACAAAATGAAAATCGAGGAATTAAATGGGCTCTTCTTTGAAGACAGTCTTCTCTTGATTCTTATCCCTCCTGGGTTACCATTCCATCTTTATTGGTTTTCTGTCTAAGCTCTTTTGTAACCAGGTTAAATAACAGTATTGGTTAGCCTCTATGGGTCTCAGTTTCTTCATCTGTAAAATGAAAGGACTAGACTATGACCTGATATTCCTGTTCTATTTCTGAATTTCTTGTATTTTTATATTTCTTCCTTTCATTATGTCTAGAAAAATTTTCTGCATTCATTTCCTCCACTTTTCACTTCCTACTCACCCCTGAATTTTAATCTCATCATTTTACTGAAACTTATCCCACAAAAATGGCTAATTACCCTACATCTCAAATCCAGTCATCATTTTTCATATTTCTTCTCCTACACCCTCTTGGACACATTTGATACTGACCTCCTGAGTCTTAACTGAGTCCTAAACAACTGCTTTAGAGAAGACAGCTACATCTCTGCTCCTTTTCTTTCTTCCACTCATAGATTCTGAAAGAATGGTCTCAAATTTGTCGTTCTTTACAGTTTTGTACTCGCGCTCTTTTTTCCTACCCTCGCTCCCTTGGTGATCTCATCCCTTCTTGCGGCTTTGGCTCTATGTGAATGGTTTCATATTCTCTAATAATGGCTTCTTCCCCTTTCTGGACACATTCCTTACTATGCCCATCAGACATTCCTACTTGGATGTTCTGTCATGACTGTCAACTCAGTCACCTTGTCATCACACTTTGTTCTTTGGCATCCTTCTCTGTTATTTGTTGGTAGAATTACCCTGAGTCATCTCATGATTATTAAGAAAAATTTTAATTGCTCCCATTTTATACCAGCTGTCTCCAGCAATTCACTAGGTCCTGTTGAATCTACTTCTGCAGTTTCTCTTGAAGAATTTTTCTCTTTTCCTTGGCTTTGTCACTATCATTTTCTTTCAGCTCAGTTATTAGAACCTTAATTGGAATTTTGGTTTCAAGTCTTTTTCCTTTGCATCATGGTCAGGAGGCCAAGGTACCAGTCCTGAAGTACCACACCATTCATGTAATTGAAAGAACTTGGGCTGTTGAGTCAGATATATCAGCATTCACATATCAATTCTGCCATTTTTTTCTAACTGTGATACTAATGCAACGTTCATTCTTTCTGAGCCTTGATTTTTCATTACTAAGATGGAGCCATTACTTGTATTGTTCAGAGACTATTGAATGGTAGCTAAATATGTTACACAATTATGCTTGTTAATGATAGGTAGTCAATGAGTATTTCTTTCCTTCCTCTACTCTCTTTCAGTTTAAATCCATCAACCATAGACTAGCTGAAGCTTCTTCTCCTGACATTTCAGACTCTATTTCTACCTGCCTGACTTGTCCATTCTTTTATTTTACTCCTCCTTTCCCTCTCCTCCATTTTGGTCTTTTCTCCATGCTGTTTTCTTCATTTGAGATTATTTAAAGATCTTGAGAGATCTTGCATTTGCCAAGAATTACTGACAGCTCTTTCAATTATATAGATTGAAAATGCAGTTGATAAAAATATAAATTTTCATAAGCTAATAAGCGAATTTTCAGAAAAGCAAGCCAGAAAAACATGCTGATCAATCAAGAAATCACTTTAATAAAGCATTAATTTATTGTATTACATAAAACTAGGACATCAAATATGTTTTTTTGACTTATAAGTTTCTGTTATTAGACATGTATCATTATTACCTCCACTATATAAGTTATGAAATGTTTTTAAAGAAAAATATTGATACTTTAGTACCTCTAGCTGAACTTTTTCCTGAATTTGAGCAAGGAATCCAACATTTTCATTTTGCATTCAGTTCAGTTCAGTTCAGTTCGGTCGCTCAGTCGTGTCCGACTCTTTGCGACCCCATGAATCACAGCACGCCAGGCCTCCCTGTCCATCACCAACTCCCGGAGTTCACTCAAACTCATGTCCATCGAGTTGGTGATGCCATCCAGCCATCTCATTCTCTGTCGTCCCTGTCTCCTCCTGCCCCCAATCCTTCCCTGCATCAGAGTCTTTTCCAGTGAGTCAACCCATCGCATGAGGTGGCCAAAGTATTGGAGTTTCAGCTTTAACATCAGTCCTTCCAATGAATACCCAGGATCGATCTCGTTTAGAATGGACTGGTTGGATCTCCTTGCAGTCCAAGGGACTCTCAAGAGTCTTCTCCAGCACCACATTTCAAAAGCATCAATTCTTCGGTGATCAGCTTTCTTCACAGTCCAACTCTCACATCCATACATGACCACTGGAAAAACCATAGCCTTGACTAGATGGATCTTGGTTGGCAAAGTAATGTCTCTGCTTTTTAATATACTATCTAGGCTGGTCATAACTTTCCTTCCAAGGAGTAAGCATCTTTTAATTTCATGGCTGCAATCAGCATCCACAGTGATTTTGGAGCCCCCAAAAATAAAGTCTGACACTGTTTCCCCATCTATTTCCCATGAAGTGATGGGACTAGATGCCGTGATCTTGCAAATCATGTAGCCAACTCTGGTTATTGGGGCCTTCTCTAGGGAAACTGAAAAATCCTAGAGAAAAGAACTCAAAATACAGGTATTTGAGTGTTTCCCACAAAAGAAACACCTGACAACCACCCTGGAATGAAATACACACACGTACACACAGAACTTTCAATTAAGGCCTTCCTCTTGAAAATGAACAACAGAATTTCAAAGATCACCTTTGAAAACACTGCAACATGAAAGACAAAGATGCAAAGAAAGAAGCAAAAAATAGCACTCTGGAAATAGATAATCAAAGAAGCTGAAGAAAACTTTTAAAAAGAAAATAATTATAATCAATATCCTTAGAAATAACAAAAATACTGCATATTTGAAATATGAATAGAATATCATCAAAGTTGAACTAAAGAGCAAAAGAAAGAGATCTCAGGATTAAAAGCTAACTTCCACAAGCAAATGTTAACAGATTGGTTGGAAAATAAACTTTTAAAAATCTCCCCAATAGTAGAACAAAGGACAAAAAGATAAATAAATGAAAAGATTAGAAAATTAGATGCTTGGCCTAAGAAGAACAGTCTTAAGGCCTTCCTGAAATAGAGAAGGGAGGAAGAATGAAGAAACTATTTTATAAAGAACCAAGTTTCTAAATGGAAAGAGACCACAAGAACTATGAATAATAAATGAAACAGAATCACAGCCAGGCACGTGCACAGACTATTTCAGAGAACCGTGGAAGAAAAGACAACATGTATCCAAAGATGAGGAAATCAGAATGGTTCAGGACTTCTAAACAGTCCTGGAAGCCATGATTCCAGTAAAGAAAGCCTTCAAAATTCTAACTGAAAATGATATTAAACCTTAAATTCTCTACTTTGACAATTAATCATGAGTGAGGATGGAATAAAAATATTTTCAGGCAAAAAGTCTCAAAAAATTTACCTCTCTTGAACTTTGTCAGGAAGTTACTAGAGGGAAAAATGAACAAGAAACAGGAAAGCTTAGGATCCAGAGAATGAGGTTCCAATATAAGAATGCATTGAACAAATTTCCCTGATAGTGTGTACAAGGTAAGTATGGTATGTCTATAAGCAAGTAAGCAGGGTCTCTAACAACACCAAGAGGCCAGGCTTCCCACTTAAATGGAACTTGTCTTGAATTAGACAGAGGCAGTGGTGTTCTAAGATACATGAATGGTCAAGGAACCCTATCATGTACTTCTATTACATTCCTGTACTCCTTGGAAGGAAAGTTATGACCAACCTAGATAGTATATTAAAAAGCAGAGACATTACTTTGCCAACCAAGGTCCGTCTAGTCAAGGCTATGGTTTTTCCCGTGGTCATGTATGGATGTGAGAGTTGGACTGTGAAGAAGGCTGATCGCCGAAGAATCGATGCTTTTGAACTGTGGTGTTGGAGAAGACTCTTGAGAGTCCCTTATACTGCAAGGAGATCCAACCAGTCCATTCTAAAGGAGATCAATCCTGGATGTTCATTGGAGGGACTGATGCTAAAGCTGAAACTGCAATACTTTGGCCACCTCATGCGACGAGTTGACTCACTGGAAAAGACTCTGATGCTGGGAAAGGTTGGGGGCGGGAGGAGAAGGGGACGACGGAGAATGAGATGGCTGGATGGCATCACCGACTCTGTGGACATGAGTTTGAGTGTACTCCGGGAGTTGGTGATGGACAGGGAGGCCTGGCGTGCTGTAATTCATGGGGTCGCGGATAGTCGGACACGACTGAGCGACTGAACTGAACTGAACTGACTAGCCAACTACTTCCTGAAAACAGTGACATAGAAAGATAAGGTGACCCTGTGTCCTTTTCTGTTTTTTCTTACTTATCAGAAAGCCAGTGGTGAAGAGTGTTGGTAGAACGTGAGCCTATAAAGTGAAATTTAAAAAATAGTTGAGTTTGTTTGATGCAGTGTTCCCACTGTTTTGATAAGAATAAAATGCATATGCAGGTATGAGCTACATTATATGAGTTGTGGACTTCCCTGATGGTCTTGAGGTTGAGACTTGTGTTTCCACTGCAGTGGCCATGGGTTCCATCCCTGGTTAGGGAACTGAGAACCCCCATGTCCTGTGGGGGGGATCAGCAAAAAAATAAAAAATAAAAAAGAATTGTGTAATTTCATTGACTGCATGTTCTTGTATTTGGATTTAAAACTGGTATTGCACAATATGCGGAGAAGGCAATGGCAAGCCACTCCAGTACTCTTGCCTAGAAAATCCCATGGATGGAGGAGCCTGGTAGGCTGCAGTCCGTGGGGTCGCTATGGGTCGGACACGACTGAACGACTTCACTTTCACTTTTTACTTTCACACATTGGAGAAGGAAATGGCAACCCACTCTAGTGTTCTTGCCTGAAGAATCCCAGGGACGGGGGAGCCTGGTGGGCTTCCGTCTATGGGGTCACACAGAGTCGGACACGACTGAAATGACTTAGCAGCAGCAGCAGCAGCAGCATTGCACAATATGAAACTGTAAAATTCATGCCAATAGCTTAAATTTTAATTTCTATATACTTATTGCAGAAAATGAAGAGGAACTAAAAAGCCTCTTGACGAAAGTGAAAGAGGAAAGTGAAAAAGTTAGCTTAAAGCTCAACATTCAGAAAACTAAGATCATGGCATCCGGTCCCATCACTTCATGGCAAATAGATGGGGAAACAATGGAAACAGTGGCTGACTTTATTTTGGGGGCTCCAAAATCACTGCAGATGCTGACTGCAGCCATGAAATTAAAAGACGCTTACTCCTTGGAAGAAAAGTTATGACCAGCCTAGATAGCATATTAAAAAGCAGAGATATTACTTTGCCAACAAAAGTCTGTCTAGTCAAGGCTATGGTTTTTCCCGTGGTCATGTATGGATGTGAGAGTTGGACTGTGAAGAAAGCGGAGCACTGAAGAACTGATGCTTTTGAACTACGGTGTTGGAGAAGACTCTTGAAAGTCCCTTCGACTGCAAGGAGATCCAACCAGTCCATTCTAGAGGAGATCAATCCTGGGTGTTCATTGGAAGGACTGATGCTAAAGCTGAAAGTCCAATACTTTGGCCACCTCATGCGAAGAGTTGACTCATTGGAAAAGACTCTGATGCTGGGAGGGATTGGGGGCAGGAGGAGAAGGGGACGACAGAGGATGAGATGGCTGGATGGTATCACCGACTCGATGGACATGAGTTTGAGTGAACTCCGGGAGTTGGTGATGGACAGGGAGGCCTGGCGTGCTGTGATTCATGGGGTCGCAAAGAGTTGGACACGACTGAGTGACTGAACTGAACTGAACTGATGATGACATTGCTTCCCAGGTGGCGCTAGTGGTAAAGAACCTGCTTGCTAATGCAGGACACGTAAGAGATGCAGGTTCAATCCCTGGGTTGGGAAGACCCCCTGGAGGAGGGCATGGCAATCCACTCCAGTATTCTTGCCTGGAAAATCCCATGGACAAGGGAGCCTGGCGGGCTACAGTCCATAGGGTCACAAAGAGTCAGACATGCTGGAGTGACTTACCACACCTAATGACATTAAATGGTCAAAAAAATCCTACTCCAAAACTATGACATCAAGAATATGAATGCAGAAGGAAAAAAAAAAACCTTCTTTTAGTGCCTTTAGTGACACTTCTCCCGCTGATTTTTGAACATAGGACTCCACATTTTCATTTTGCACTGAGCCCTGTAAGTTATGCAGCTGGCCCTATACATTGTGCTTGTGTGTGCTCAGTTGCTTAGTCACGTCCGACTCTTTGTGTCCCCATGAACTTTTTGCCCGCCAGTCTCCTTTGTCTATGGAATTTTCCAGACAAGAGTACTGGAGCGAGTTGCCATTTCCTTCTCCAGAGGAGCTCCCCATCCAGGGATTGAACCTGCGTCTTCTGCATCTCTTCCATTGGCAGGCAGATTCTTCACCCCTGAGCCACCTGGGAAGCCCATCCGTTGTACCACTGGGAAATTATTTCCCCATCAATTTCTAGTATCTGCTTCGTTTAGTGACCTCTGGCTCAAGATTTTATAAATATCCTTTTTGCCCCTTCTTTGAACTCCCATATAACCATTGGGTTGTTTGGTAGAATTCCTGCCCTCCTTAAAGCTTCTCATTAGAATCAATCACAAATGTGAGAAATATGAAAACTGTTCTTCCTTTGCAGAGTTTAAAATTTGTTGGGAATCCCTATCATACACTTTGATTGAGAAAGATAGAAAAATGTATTTATCAACCTCATGAAATTTTAAGTTCTAGAAGAGCTGCTCATGGGTTAAATAGGGCCCACCATATGTTTCTGTACAGTCCCGTGAGCTAAGAATGGTTTTTTATGTTTAAATGGTTGGGAAAAAATCAAAAGAAGGATAAATGTTTTTTGACATGTCAAAATTATTGGCCAGTCAGACTTCAGTGTCTATAACTAAAGTTTTATTGGAAGGTAGTCATGCTTATTTTCTTACCTATTGTTTATGGCTGCTTTCTACTTCAGTGAATGAGTTGAGTGGTCATTGAAACAGAGAACTTATGTCCTGCAAAGCTTAAAATATTTACTATTTGGGGCAAATATTTTAGAGAAGAAGCTTGCCAACTTCTACTCTAGAAAAAAGTCATTGGCATGAGATTCTTTGCTGTAGATCTTTCGAGATTATCCTGATTATAGGGAATGGTATCCTGATAAATATCCAGATCTCCAAATGAGTTCGAGATAGGCTCATAGGTGAAACACCAGGAATGCGCCATCTAGAGGTGGATGTTTTCAATCACAGGAGAATTTCTAAAATTTTCCAGATTGCTTCAGTTGTTTCAGTTCAGTCGCTGGATTAGTCATGTTCGCCTCTTTGTGACCCCATGGACTGCAAGCACACCAGGCCTCCCTGCCCATCACCAACTCCTGGAATTTACTCAAACTCATGTCCATTGAGTCGGTGATGCCGTCCAACCATCTCATCCTCTGTTGTCCCCTTCTCCCGCCTTCAATCTTTCCTAGCATCAGGGTCTCTTCCAGTGAGTCATTTCTTTGCATCAGGTGGCCAAAGTATTGGAGTTTCAGCTTCAGCATCAGTCCTTCCAATGCATATTCAGGACTGATTTTCTTCCAGATTGTCTGCTCATGTAAAAATGATTTAAAGATTATGCCTGCTTCTTTAGTGGCTCAGCATTAAGAATCGACCTGTAATGCAGGAGACATGAGTTCGATCCCTGCATCAGGAAGTTGCCCTGGAGAAGGAAATGGCAACCCACTCCAGTATTCTTGCCTGGAAAATCCATGGACAGAGGAGCCTGGCAGGTTATAGTCCAGTCCATGGGGTTGTAAGAGTTGGACGTGACTTAGTGACTCAACAACAACAAAGATTATGCCTAGTGAATGTTTAATATTTAAATGCCATGTGGTATTGACTATTATATAAAGCTAGGGTAAAAGGCAGTTAAAATATATTCCATAAATGTTTCCCTATGAATTAGACATGGAAAAAATAACTCTCAATTATTTATTTGTCATGAGTGAATGGACATAAGCGCACATCAACTTTTTTATTTATTTGAAAACAAACACCCAACTTCCTATAAAAGGTAACTAAGAGAACAGGATTTTTTTTTCTTTGTAAGTAACTAATCTTTAAGGGTAGAAAGTGTTTTTATTATCTCCTTGATATTTAGGATAATGAAGTTTTGCAGGATCTTTCCCCAAATGATTCTTTTCTCAAAAGTAACAACTAGAAAGGAACTCTTTGTTCTGTCTTGCCATTGGTCATTTTAGATGTCTTTTCTTCAATGGACTGAACCCTCGATGAAAGAACTTTACCACGCTGATCTATCTCTTCAACCACTGTCTTTACCAGGGTGGTTCTGGATAAATCTAGAAATAAAACATATGAATACACATATTCAACTTAAAATATTACATGACGAAGAATTCCACTGTTGTATGCAAAGAGTTGACTCACTGGAAAAGACTCTGATGCTGGGAAGGATTGGGGGCGGGAGGAGAAGGGGACGACAAAGAATGAGATAGCTAGATGGCATCACCAACTCGATGGACCTGAGTTTGAGTGAACTCCAGGAGTTGGTGATGGACAGGGAGGCCTGGCATGCTGTGATTCATGGGGTTGCAAAGAGTCGGTCACGACTGAGCGACTGAACTAACTAACTAACTAATATAATATTACATTTTTATTGACGCAGTTAAGTATTGGTTTATAATAATTGTTTGGGATAGTTGTATCCACTCAACAGAATACTTAAAGTTCAGAGCACGTTAGTTAAAATTACTTAAATATAGACAGGCTGTTGCCATAGTGTATGATTGTCATTAATGTAAAAATATTTGCTGAAATAGAAGGAAAACTAGATTTTATTACCTTTAGATGAATTTCCTGGGCTTCCTGATCCAAAGTCCTTTGATTTAGAGCATGAGCTGTTAAAAAAAATCCAATTTATTCTATAATATTGTTCATCACTTCATAAATATTCATCGAGTCAAGGGATGAACATGAATGCAAGCAAACTTTGTAGGCCCAAAACAGATTTTCATTTTCTATAGAGGAAAATATTAAAATTTTTAGTTATCTAAATCTAACATTTAGATAACTAAATGTTATCTAAGGAGAGGATATAAAAATCTTGTTTACATTAGATTTTTTTTTTAAACCCAAGAATTTAAAACATAAGGAAAAAGTATACACTTTACATATAGAGCCTGGGGGGTTGTAAAGAGTACATTTATTTCAGGACAGCAGTGATGTTAGGAATGAACTGAAAGGTGGATAAAGCTTGAAACCCACAAGGATTAAACGGATAACAAATGGAGACTTCTGCAGGGATGACTGGGATCACCCAGGGCAGATGTGTACAAAGTACACACGGCTGTGGTGTACAAAGTATGGAAGAGGGGACAGTTGAGGCAAGAGGTGGCCATGCTTTTCTGCAGTGGGAAGGAAGAAGGGAGGCTTGGAGGCATGGAAGGGGAATGACTGTCTATGGTTGTGGCTTGAAATAGGTAAAAACTGAATTTTCTAATGGCATTACTTACTTTCTGTCTCCATCTATCAGGCGGCAGTAGGTCTCGATTTCTTTTTCCAGGTGGACCTTGATGTCCAGGAGCTGTTCATACTCCAGTTTCTGGCCCTCGGTCTCGGTCCTGACCTGGTGCAGCTGCTCCTCCAGGGCCCCGATCTGAGCTTGGATCTGGGCGAGCTGTGCACAGTAGTTGCCCTCCGTCTCCGTCAAGGAGCACTCCAGGGAGTGTTTCTGGGGACATAAAAGATGTCACAACAAGGGATGAAGGAGGGCCACTTGGAGGAGATGTGGACTAGTGTTTCTCAGCAAAAGGCAGTACTGCTCCCTAGGTGAGCTTTGGAAATCTGAGGCACTTGTCACAGTTAAACAGGAGATGGAGAGAAAGGGGAAGTGACTGGCGTTTACTGGGTGGTGGGGGGCCAGGCCCGATGGATGTCCTGGCATGAGATACCTGACCCACGGATTTCTGATTGTTCCAGCAGACATTCACATATTTAGATATTATTTCATATAACAATCAATCTTTATATGAAAACACTTTTGGGGGGGTACCATAATAAGAAATCAGTCTTATTTTGAAATCTTTCCATTTTATTTTGAGATCGTATTGAGTTGCCTGTTGCTTTTCAATCTTATTCTGCTTCTGTCTCCAAAGATCTCGCCCACTGCTGTTCCAATGCTTTTTGTGCTGCTGTTTCTTTTTCTAATTCATCCTTGATTTTCTGTCATCAGTCAGAGGCCTTTTAATAAGCACTTGAGATTGTGTGAATGCCCTCACACGGGTGGAATTTCAAGACAAGAGATATATTTCATAACCCGGGACAGGTCATTATTTCAACTCTGCTCTTGTGCATATTATACCTCCTCGTTTCCACTTGCAGAGTCTGTAATTTGTCTTGTCATGTGATCTCTACTTTAATTAATGTAATTTTCCTCTTTCTATTATCGTATCACATCCGGGTGGTTATTACGTGTCTTGATAGTAATTATTACCTCAGTGTGCACTCCTACTTCCACTCTTTCATTTTCTTTGTATTCTTGTGTGGACCAACTCCCAATCTTATGGTGTTTAAAATGAAACTTATCCATGAAAAGAAGGTGTAAGCCTCAGTCTGTTTCATTACAGGGTAGTTGGGCCCAAGTGTTTACATATTAAATATATATTATTTGAAAACTTCTATTTTCCTCTTGATTGCTGTTATGGCATTACACTGGTTTTAAAAATCTTGTGTGTATTGCTAAATATATTATCTCTTGACTCCATCTTTAGGATTATAAAGAGGGAGTTATAAAAGATTCATTATTAAACAGGAGTCTCAGGGAGCTAAGAAGCACTGCCTTTGATAAACAGGCTGACCAGTACATCACATGGGTGGGGCTGGGCTCTCCAGGGAAAAGAAGTGGAAGGTGAACAGGATGGTAATAGGATGCTGAGGTGACAAGTGGCAGATATCAGGGGTGTGCGTGCTCAGGTGTTCAAAACTTGAATTTCCCTGATAAGGTGTTCTCATATACTTCTTTTCAAGATTGTTAACACTGTCCTAAATCAGACCAGACCATAAGCATCTCTGTCTCACATCTTCCTACTGTAAAGTTTGGCTTGTAAATGAGGAGGCAGGTCAGGATGAACTTAGAAGTTTGTATATTACAGGAAGCATGTGAAGCATTGAGATATTATATTTAGACGACTCCCAGCGTGTTCACAGTTTGTGTTCCAAACTATAGAAGTCATCTGACCACAAAAGAACCTCAAGAATGGGAGACAGGTTCCATGCTTCCCTTATTCTATTATTTGGTTATACTGGAAGTTAAGATGGGCTTTTTTGGTGGATTATATCATGAGCCCAAACTACAGGACTACTGGCTGCACGGAATCTAGCTACTTTCTAATATCATTAGTTCTCTGTGAAAGTGCTTAAAATTCTGCTCTGGGAACTCAGGAATTTATTTCCTTCAGCGCAGCTCCAAAACGAGAGGGAGGATTTGTGTTCAGGAGCATGGCAGCAGAAATAGGTCCTCAGGTTCTAGCTGCAGGAAAGAAGGAAATGGGGAAGAGAGGAGGGTTCCAGGAGCCCAAAGTGGAAGGGAGGAGGGTCTTGGGTACCAGCCAGCAGTGGTGATGAAGGTGAAGGAGGAGAGCGGCATACTTGTTCAGATGGGGTTAGTGAGTGGTAAAGTTTCCAATCTAAATACGATATGGTAAGAAAGCCCTGGCCTTTTTTAGGGTGTCTACATCAAATCCGTCTTCCTATTGTTTTGAGTATCTTTTCCTTCTCTGCTTACTGTTCTCATTTGTATAATAGTGGTTCTATGTGTCAGCCTGGTGTCCTCAGGGGGCATGAAACCTCTGATGACAGGAACCCTTATACCACCACATGTGCCATAATTTTAAAAACCAAGCCTTTTGAATGCTGCCAGCAGACACTCGAGAAGAGAAGCCATTTTCCTCCTGGGCTGTGTCCATGGAAACATTTGAAATAATAGTGCCAGAGAAGGCTGAATGCCAAGCCTTTTGGGGTGTATCGGGTTGGGATGTCTCCGCTGGATGCCCTGAGGCTGAAGAGGCTAACAGTCCTCACATGGAATCAGATGTGTCCCCTTCTCTGCCTGGTGGAAAGCACAGTGTGGCCTTTAACAGGACTTCAGCAATATTAGGAGATGCTGGTGATACCAGCTCTGCTTTGCCTGACAGCCTGACATAAGCTTGCCACTTGACTGTCAGGTGGATCAGTGCTGCTGCTGTTTGCTTTGCATCCAGCTGAAGAAAGGACCAATTTCGGGAAGTGGGCACTGAGCGCGGGCGGGAAGGAAACTTCAGAGACCTCGAGAAGGAAGGAAGGGAGGAAGTGCTGTCTGTCTCTCTGAGCGTCTCGGGGTCTGTCTGTCCTCCTCTCTCCACTAAGTATTTGGAGGTGAAGTTATAACAGGGGGCCTGGGAAGAATTTCACTTAGACTTTTTGGAGTCGCTGACCCGCGCTCTCACGTACCGTTGCCAGGAGAGACTGCAGCTCTATGTCCAGGGTCTGCACCGAGCGCTTCATTTCCGTGAGCTCGCCCCGGGCGGAGGAGGCCGCGCCCGCGTCGTCAGAGATCTGCTGCTGCAGGCTCGCGCTCTGCCAGGCCGGGCGCCGGGAGTTAGCGGGTCAGAGCTTGCCAGGGGGTGGGTGGGTGCGTGGGGGTGGTGGTGAGGCAGGTGAGGGGGTGGGTACCGGCGGGGCTGGGCTGGGCATCCCTCACCTTTTCGTTGAACCAGGCCTCCGCGTCTCTGCGGTTCTGCTCGGCCAGGCCTTCGTACTCGGCCCGCATGTTGTTCAGCAGAAGCGTGAGGTCCACGCCGGGCGCCGCGTTCATCTCCACGTTCACGTTGCCTCCCGCGGCGCACTGCAGAGCCTTCATCTCCTGCGGGGAGACGTTGACTGTGACCCGAGGGCCGTGTGTGCTCACCTGCGCTCTTGTTCCTTTTTTAGGTGGTCTTAGTTTGTGACTTCGGAGAAGGCAATGGCAAGCCACTCCAGTACTATTGCCTAGAGGATCCCATGGGTGGAGGAGCCTGGTGGGCTGCAGTCCGTGGGCTCGCTAGGGGTCGGACACGACTGAGCGAATTCACTTTCACTTTTCACTTTCCACTTTCACACATTGGAGAAGGAAATGGCAACCCACTCCAGTGTTCTTGCCTGGAGAATCCCAGGGACGGGGGAGCCTGGTGGGCTTCCATCTATGGGGTCACACAGAGTCGGACACGACTGAAGTGACTTAGCAGCAGCAGCAGCAGCAGCAGTTTGTGACTTAAATTCAAGTTGTCTAAATTAAGGCACGAATGATTTTTTAAGTTGACTTATTCGATCAGTAGTCATGCCAATCATCTATTTACTTCGTTATTTGTTAAGACAGCCACAATCAACACCACAACATCCAGAAAGGTGTTTTATCCTTTTAAGTGAGAAGTGGGTACAAAGATCAGAGAGTTCTTAAATTCTTTTTTCCTTTATTTAAAAAAAATTTGAAATTATACTTGATTTACAATGTTGTGTTCATTTCAACTGTAAAGCAAAATGATCCATATATATCCATTCATTTCAGATTCTTTTCCATAGATAATGTTATTACAAGATATTGAATGTAGGGAATTCCCTGGCTGTCCAGTGGTTAGGACCCAGCTTCCACTGCAGAGGGCATGAGTTGGATCCCCCAGGTTGGGAAACCAAGAGCCCACATACCATGGGGGTGCAGCCAAAAAAAAAAAGATATTGAATATAGTTTCCTGTGCGGTACAGTAGGATCTTGTTGTTTATGTTATGTATAGTAGTTTGCATCAAGCATATAATTCTTGATAAAATGTCAGTGAGCGTGCTTGTTGATGGGACTAGAGCAGTGGAAAAACAAAAATCCCTGCCCTCTTGGAACTCTCACCTTAAGGACAATAGCTCTCACTTGAGCACTTGTTCTATGCCAGACATTGTTCTAAAGCAGTTTAGGGGTATTAACATCTCTTAACTGGTAGGTACTGCTGCTGCTGCTGCAAAGTCGCTTCAGTCGTGTCCGACTCTGTGTGACCCCATAGACGGCAGCCCACGAGGCTCCGCCATCTCTGGGATTCTCCAGGTAAGAACACTGGAGTGGGTTGCCATTTCCTTCTCCAATGCGTGAAAGTGAAAAATGAAAGTGAAGTCACTCAGTCGTGTCCGACTAGTAGTGACCCCATGGACTGCAGCCTACCAGGTTCCTCCATCCATGGGATTTTCTAGGCAAGAGTACTGGAGTGGCTTGCCATTGCCTTCTCTGGGTAGGTACTATACCAGACTTAATTTTCAGATTGAGAAATGGAGGCACAGAGAGGTTAAACTATTTGCCCAAGATGCTTACTACCTGAAAGGACTGGGATTTGAACATTCCTAGATTTGAACGTGGTAGAGAAAGTAGTGTATTAATTTCCTAAGGTTAGGCTGTGACAGCCAGAAAATTGAAGGATACAGATCAAAGTGCTAACCATGTATTACCTTGGGGGATGAGATTAGAAGGGCAGAGTGGGAGGCATGGAATTCTTTGTTTTATATGCCTTGGCACTGTTTAGTTATTATAAGGAGCACGAGTTACTATTGTCATTTAATCTTCACCCCCAAGTATTTAAAATAACTAGAGCTAAATCTTCCCCTACCTCTTCATGGTTCTTCTTGAGATAGGTCATCTCTTCACTCAGGGATTCATACTGCAGTTCCTGGTCAGTCCTGCAGAGCGTCAGTTCATCCAGGACTCGCCGTAACCCATTGATGTCAGCCTCTGTGTTTTGGTGAAGGGCGAGCTCATTTTCATACCTTGGGAAACATTCAGTGAATCTCAGCACCAAGTAGACTAGCTCAAGAGACCAAAAAGTAACACCTGCTTTACTCAACTGCTCAACTGCTTTTCAGTGAAAGTTAGAAATGAAATCAGGTCTCTAAATATTATAAATGTATACAAAGAAAGTCCTCCTCCACTCCTCTCACACAAGTCTGTGCAGAGTAATCAGCATGAATATCTGGTTATGCAAATTCCAATAGTTTATCCCAATTAAGTAGAAACAGACCTTTTCAGAATTTTATTGAAGTCAGAAGTAAACTGGAAAAGACTCTGATGCTGGGAAAGGTTGGGGGCGGGAGGAGAAGGGGACGACCGAGAATGAGATGGCTGGATGGCATCACCGACTCTGTGGACATGAGTTTGAGTGAACTCCGGGAGTTGGTGATAGATAGGGAGGCCTGGCGTGCTATGATTCATGGGGTCACGGAGAGTCGGACACGACTGAGCGACTGAACTGAACTGAACTGAAAACAAATATTAACATTTACTTTGTACTTGGCGCTATTTTAGGCAGGCCTAGAAATAGTGATATTTTGGCTCAAGAATGTCATAAATATGTAAAAATGTGAGTCTAGCTGATTGTAATCTTAAAACATGCTTTGTATTGCATTTTGTTGTAGCGTTATCACATACGTTACTTCCTTTAATCTCTTAGATTATAGCTTGTTTTGTGCATGCGTGCTAAGTCACTTCAGTTGTGTCTGACTCTATGCGACTCTATGGGCTTTAGCCCACCAGGCTCCTCTGTCCAATGGGATTCTCCAGGCAAGAATACCAGAGTGGGTTGTCATGCCCTTCTCCAGGGGATCTTCCCAACCCAGGGATCAAACCTGTGTCTCTCATGTCTTCTGCACTGGCGGGCGGGTTCTTTACCACTACCGCCATCTGGGAAGCCCATAACTTGTTCTACTTGGGGTGAAATTGAAATTTTATATAACACATTAAGTGGACTAGAACCATTTTCTAGGTGTGATTATTTTCTATATCCTACTTTAGCCGGAAATCGTCAGCAGCCAGTCTGGCATTATCAATCTGCAGAATGACATTAGCATTTGCCGTAGTGGAAGAGATGATCTGGAAGAAATCAGGAGGGAGAACACAACCAGTAAGTCTGCTCTAACAACCTATTATTTCAGGAAACAAACAAGCACACAAACAAAAATCATTGCACAATCAACCTTGGTATAAAAAAATGTCACTTCCTTATGTAATAACCAAAAAGGTTTAAAATATTATTTTTAAAAATTACAAATATGATTTTACTTCTTTCCATATAAATTTTAGACTGTAATACTTCTTTATCAATGAATGTATCTCAAAATAAGCAAAAATGGAACTAGTAACATTTAAGTTGCATAGATGTTCATGAATCAAAGTGCTTGTTTTTAACTAATAGGAAGAAATTAGATTTCAAAATAGATAATAAATATGATATAAATGATACATAACAGTTCTGAAGCATTTCCTGTTCTACTTCTATGTCTTTTGCTAGATCATTATTAGTTTTAAATACTTTGAGTAGTTCCAAATTTGTGAATTCTCACCTTATTCTTAAGATCTTCGATTGTTAAGTGATATCTGCTGTAGTCATGATCAAGTCCATGGCAAGATCCAGGACCATGTTTTTCATACCAACTCTTGATTTTTCTCTCTAGTTCAGCATTTGCCTCCTCCAGAGCTCGCACGTTATCCAGGTAGGATGCCAAGCGGTCATTAAGATTCTGCATGGTCACCTTCTCATTCCCAGAGAAGAGTCCCCCTTCACTTCCAGCAAAGCCAGCACAGGTACCACTTCCTGGGATACCACCAGCATGGTCCCCTCCAGGAAGACTGCCCAAGTTGCCTCCCAAAGCATAGGAAAATCCACGTCCAGCACCAGAGTTGCCACAAGCATTGCTACCTGCAAAGCCTGTGCCTCCACTGGATCGTCTGACAGATTCAGTTCCAGACCGTAGGCAAATATGCCTGGACCCGCTAGAAAATCGGAGAGACATGGCAGTATGAGAAATGGTCACCTTGCCTGTGGATAGCCGTAACTTCAGAGGAGAACAGAAATTGTGTGCTGATGGCTTCTTTGGGCTTTTATACACATTGGGGGGTGTCTCTATTTGAGTTATAGATGCCAAAAGGAAAAAAAAGGCATCATTCAAATTAGCATGAAATTATGTATAATTGGGTGATTTTGGGGGTTAAATTAATGTCTACCATCCTGGGTTGTTGCTTCAGGATATTTGTTATCTTACATATAATAGGGTTCATTCTATATTAAGTTCATTATTTTAGCTTATAATTTTGGGTGAGTAATCCTTTACTTTCATCTAGACCCTAAGAATATACCATTATTATTTGACACAGGTTATTATAAAGTTTTAAAAGTTAAGATTGTGATAGGGTACCATCAGCTACAGTAGGGTCTTAATTAACAGAGAGATATATTGATACAAAGAACCATTAGCTACAGAAACACATATTTTATCCCACCGCAGCAAGAAACATTGTGTTGTTTTAAAAAAATGTATGATCCTACTAACTTCTCTTGTCTTACTGTGGTTATTATGTCTATTCGTTACCTTGAATAATAACCTAAATATTGGCTGATTCCTTTATTTAAAAGGAATCTACTACATTTGTTAGTCAATACTAAGTGTAAGAACAAAGACGTGATGCTAAATAAATGCAGAGATGAAAAATGCATCATTACAATCTTTGAGAGATGTATAGTCAGGTCCAGATAGGGGCTGGATCATGTTTAGCTGTCTGTATTAAAGACTTTGAAATGAATCATAAGTAAAAAGCAGGGGGCAACATAATCAGGTTGAAATGAAAAATAAGGCCAGTTACAAGGCTAGGACAATGGTTCAGGTGGAAAGGATGAGGGTAGTAGGATGGAAAGAAGTTGAAAGGTTATGGTCATTGATTGAATTTGGAGAATAAGGAATAAGAATTGGGGATGGCTCGTAGGTAATTGCTTCCAGATGCTGGGAATTCTATAATACTGACTGAGATAGGAAACATAGGAGGAGGAAGATACTGGGGTTAGCTTTGGTCCAGATGTGTTTTAGGGGTTGGTGGAATATCTCATATGAAGATAGGAAGTGTGAATGTTTAGAATAAGTACTTGGAATGGGGAAAAATGCCTGACTAACAACGAGTGAAAGGATTGGCAGAAAGAAATGAAGGACCAGCTCTCATTTGTAATGACATTTAAATGCATATTTGGAAGTTATCTTCGTGTAGGAGGAGAAAAGATGGTCAGCTGATGTGCATTTGGGGTTTGAAGACAGGCTCAGAAGAAGGAAAAAATAGCAAAGAAGTTTCTGGTGTTCTTGAGAAAACAGTTGACGTGATTGACCACAGTTTGTGCAGCTCAGTTGTGTCCCAACTCTTTTATGACCCCATGGACTGTAGCCCACCAGGCTCCTCTGTCCTTGGGATTTTCCGGGAAAGAATATTGGAGTGGGTTGCCATTTCTTCCTCCAGGGGAATCTTCCTGACCCAGGGGTCAAACCCCCATCTCCTGCATTGGCAGGTAGGTTCTTTACTACTCAGCCACCTGGGAAACCTGTGATTGACCATATGTAAAGAAGAAAGTAAGACTAGAGGAAGAGATACACTGAGCAAAGACAAAGATTGAGCCATTGGGCACTTTTTTGAGGATATACAGCAGGTGGAGTGGGCAGGAGATTGACAGAGATGAAGGATGGTGGGTTAAAGTTGGACAGTGGAAGCCAGAGTTTAGAATTCTAATCGAGACATAACCCCAGATCTTGATAAAGTTTAGTGAGTAGCCACGGGGCCTAGACCCAACAATCGCTGGAATAAGAGATTAGAAATAAACTGACACTGACGTGTTGGAGTAGGAATTAGACTGGAGTGTTAAATGAGCCATCTATATAGCCAGGAAGTCTCCCATGATGGCAGGAGATGAAGACAAGTGGACTGTGAAACAGGTGCTGAAGTCCTTGGATGGTGGAAGGGTGTGGTGGGGGGTAACTGGATAGCATCAGCCTCAAAAGAAGAATTTTAGCTTAAGAATGAAATGACAGGAAGCTGGATGTGGCATTGGGGATATAGAGAATACGGATTCTGCCTTGAAGTCCGTATGTTAGATACGTGGAAGTGGAGTTGGGAGGGACTGAGGAGAGAGGTGGAAGGGAAATGGAGGAGAGGAGAGAGAAATGAGAGGGTTGGGAGGTAGAGAGAGGAAATGAATGATCAGTTTCCAGTAGTAAAAGTTCCTGGGCGAATTCGGGAGAAAGACACATTAAGTGTAATATTATAAAAAATCTTTTCAGTAGACCCCTTCAGGAAACCTGCATAAAAAGTTTAGGGAGTTGTCAAAATGTGGATAAAAAGACTTTCCACCTCTTTTTGTTGACACACTAAAGGAGACTTGGCTTATTACAATGCCCGGCAAATGAAAAGCTGTCAACAAAGGGCAGCTTTATTGTTGTGGTTGTGTTATAACCTGGTGTGGACAGTCTGGGGAGGTCAAGCTGAGATGGAAGCAGAGGTGGGCAAGAAATGACCTGAGAAGCCTCCTCTTGAGGCTTTGGTAGGAGAGTGGGGTGAAGGAAGAAGAGAGGACGGGAGAAGGAGGGACTTGGTTGGGCTTGACTGGTTCCAGTTCTGTGGCAGAGAGAGGAATGAAGTTGCTTTGCCACCAAGACAGTCAGGGTGTCTTCTGGAACTCTGTTGGCACAAGCAGTCTGAAACCTAGTTAGCTGGTACCGAGGCTGGCATCAACATGACCTTTAAATGCATTTTTTTGGGCAAAGTTGTAGGATATTTTTAGAGCTGCAAGGGGCCTGAGACATCACCCATTTCAGCCTTTTTATTTGACAGATGAGGCAAGTGAGGCCCAGAAGTGTTAAACAATTTGCTCAGAGTCACCAGCTACCTGCCAAGTGAAGATGTGGCATACTTTTAGGTGACCTTGAGAGTCTTGTATTGTGAGCATATTTCAGATATGAGTAATAACTCTACTGAATATCTGCTTTATATGTTGCCATCAATAATCTTAAAATGCTGTATGGGTTGTGAAATCATCTTTTAATTAAGTTATTGAATGATAGAAATTGAAATAACAAAGAATTAGGATATTAAAATATATAAAGAATTGTGACTCTTTTCAATGCTTGTGTGATCATTGAATTTGAATTCATGTTTCTCAGTCGTGTCCAACTCTTTGCAACCTCATGAACTGTAGCCTACCATGGTCCTCTGTCCATGGAATTCTCTGGAGTACTGGAGTGGGTAACCATTCCCTTCTGCAGGGGATCTTCCTGACCCAGGGATCAAACATGGGTTTCTCACATTGCAGGCATATTCTTTACCATCCGAGCCACCAGAGAACTGTAAATAATAATAATTAGACAAATAATTGGTGTAACGGGCTTCCCTGATACCTCAGTTGGTAAAGAATCCGCCTGCAATGTGGGAGACCTGGGTTTGATCCCTGGGTTGGGAAAATCCCCTGGAGAAGGGAAAGGCTACCCATTCCATTATTCTGGCCTGGAGAATTCCATGGACTGTATAGTCCATGGGGTCGCAGAGTCAGACACGACTGAGCGACTTTCACTTTGGCATAACAGGTCCATATTCTGTATATTTAAAGAAAATATTTCCAAAGGAACATGTGTGACAAAAGAGAAGGAAGATTTTGTTGTTGTTGTTGTTAATGCATAAATTTAAATAAGTGTCTTCTCGGCATCACTTCTGGCGCTCTCACGTCAGTAACTGCCCCTGCCCGTACCTTTCTATTTCCACCAGAGGGCAGTGCTCACCTGCAAATGTATGTTCTTGGGGCTGACTTCAACCTGGATCATACATGCCCTCCGCAGGAAATTATTAAACCCCTGAATCTGCCTGCTAATGCAGGAGACACAAGAGATGCAGGTTTGATCCCTGGGTTGGGAAGATTCCCCTGGAGGAGGGCATGGCAACCCACTCCAGTATTCTTGTCGGGAAAATTCCGTGGCCAGAGGAGTCTGGTGACCTATAGTCATGGGGCTGCAAAAAGAGTTGGACACGACTTAGCACACACACAGCACAACAGCAAGAACCTACCTCAACATTTATGTTTTCAAAGTCATGATGAATATAAAAACAAAATTCCCTTATGTTTATATCAAGCTTTACAAGTTCTGAAGGAATTTCTTGTAAATTATCTTATTTGAGCTTTACGATGAATTTGGGGAAGGAAATGGCAACCCCTGGAGAAGGAAATGGCAACCCACTCTAGTATTCTTGCCTGGAAAATCTCATGGACGATGGAACCTGGTAGGCTACAGTCCATTGGGTCACAAAGAGTCGGACACGACTGAGCGACTTCACTTCACTATGAATTTGGGAATTAGGAAGAGAGGTTTCCTTCCTCTGATTTAAAGATGAGGAAACGGAATAAAAGGACTGTTCAAGGATACACAGAATCAAACTGGGTGAATCAAGCCAGAATGAGGCTTGTAAATAATGCTGCTTTGAACATGACATTTACAAATAGCCCTTCAAGACCCTGATTTCAATTCTTTAGCTATGTACCCGGAAGTGGAATTGCTGGTATTTTTAAAAAATATTTTGAGGAACCATCCTACTGGTTTCTGCAGCAGCTAATCTATCTTACATTTCCACCAACAGGGCACAGGTATTCCAATTTCTCCACATTCTTGCCAACACTTGCAATTTTTTTTTTTTGATAGTAGGTATCCTAATGCATATGAGCTGGTGTCTCACTATAGTTTTGGTTTGCGTTTCCCTAAATGATTAGTGATGCCAAACATCTCTTCATGTGTGTATTGGCCATATCCCACTTCATTTTATCTTTACAAGTTATTCAATCTATCAAAATGCATTTTAGTTCCATTCTTCTACTAATCTTTTTTTTAAATTAAAATATATATATTTTTGGCTGTGCTACACAGCATGTGGGATCTTCGTTTGTGGGATCAAAAACTTAGGTTGTGGGATCAAAACCCACAACCCCTGCATTGAAAGCGTGGAGTCTTAACTACCAGGGAAGTCCTCTGCTTTTAGTCTTTCCTTCAAATTTCTTACTTCATAAAACCTTACAGAATCTCTATAGATCAATACAAATGAATTTATTGAAACATAGTTGGTTTATAGTTCAGTTCAGTTGCTCAATTGTGTTCAACTCTTTGTGAAGAGTTGGATGCCATGGATGCCAGACTTCCCTGTCCATCACCAACTCCTGGAGTTTACTCAAACTCATGTCCATTGAGTCAGTGATGCCATCCAACCGTCTCATCCTTTGTTGTCCCCTTCTCCTCCCTCCTTCAATCATTCCCAGCATTAGGGTCTTTTAAAATGAGTCAGTTCTTCACATCAGGTGGCCAAAGTTGGTTTACAATGTTGTATAATTTCTGCAAAGTGACTCAGTAATACATATATATCCTTTTCATATTCTTTCCAATTGTGGTTTGTCACAGGATATTGAATATCCTGTGCTATCTAATATGACCTTGTTGCTTATCCATCCTATGTAAACTAGTTTGTGTCTGCTAATCCCAAACTGCTAGTTCTCCACCCTCAGTGCCTCTCCCCCTTGGCCACCACAAGTCTGTTCTCTATATCTGTAAGTTTGTTTTTGTTTTGTAGGTATGTTCATTTTGTGTCATGTTTAGATTCCACATATAAGTGATATCATATGGTATTTGTCTTTCTGACTCTACTTAGTTTGATCATCTGTAGGTCCATCTTTGTTGTTGCAAATGGCATTTTATTATTTTTGATGATTGAGTATTATTCCGTTGTGTGGAATAGTGCCACAGTGCCACTGTGAACATAGGAGTGCATGTATCGTTGTGAATTATAGTTTTGTCTAGGTATATGCCCAGGAGTGGGGCTGCTGGATCGTATGGCAACTCTATTTTTAGTTTTTTGAGGAACCTCCATACTGTTCTCCATAGTGGCCGCACCAGTTTGCATTCCAACACATAGTAATAGATCAAAACTTTTAATGAGAATTCCTCTTCTAAAGGGGTCATTAGCTTGGTCATGGTTCAACTAACCTTCGAACCCATTTCTTTATACTTTTCTAGCATTTCTTCTTAGATTACTTATTCTGTATAGGAAAGATTAATTGAAAGCTTAAGTATGTGATTTTTTTTTTCTTTGCTAAAATCTTGGACAACACTATTTTCAGAACACTACCCAAATTGTTCTCTGAGGTAACAGTCAATGTTTATACCAATTCACAATGATTCTTTCTTTTCCAAACTGATGTTAGGCTGGAAAGACCTTTTACTCAATGTTAGCATGTGGATGGTGTTTCAGGGTTTTTTTTTTTTAATTAATTAGTTTTATTTTTGGCTGCACTGCGTTTTCATTGCTGTGCTCAGGCTTTCTCTAGTTGTGACAATTGGGAGCTACTCTGCTGTGGGCAAAGGATTCTTACTGCAGTGTCTTCTCTTGTTTCAGCACATGAACTCTAGGCACGGGGACTTCAGTAGTTGTGGCTCATAGGCTTTGTTGCTCTACGACATGTGGAATCTTCCCAGAACAGGAAATGAACCCAGATCCTCTTCACTGGCAGGAGGGTTCTTAACCACTGGACCACCAGAGAAGTCTCAGTGTTTGTGTTTTTATCTAGAGACTAAGGAGCAACTCTTTGAGTTGCTCAAAGAGTCCTTCTTCTTTTGGCATGTCATTTTCTGTGGGACAACCTGGTTCAAAAAGGATCCTTCAAAAAAAAAAAAAGCCCTTCATACCTAATTTCCAGACAGGCTTTATTTCTATTGTGATCATTTGTTTCCCTGTGTCATCCAAGGACACAGCCTGGATAGTTTGCGTCATTATCAGGCTGACCACAGCTGTAGCTTTCAGGGATGGTCAACTATCTCAGATCTTTGGGGTGATCATCTGGTCCTTCCCACTTACTTTCACAAACCTCTTGCTATATTTTATCAGACTTCATATTCCCAGAACTGGATTAATCATAACCCTTTGTGACACTGGAGTTTAGTTTTGCAGCCCTAGGACAACAACCTGAGCTGGTTCTCTGCCTCTTGGTAGATGATGTTAATGATCATCTACTCTAACAACATATTGTGATGCTCTTGTCCCTCTTTGGAGAAACTCAGTTATTTATCCAACAAGCATATTTCTTTGAAGATTAACATAATACTCTTTCTTCAGTACAGTGGGCGTTTTTAAAGAGCTTTATTAACTTCCCTGGTGACTCAAATGGTAAAGAATCAGCCTGCAATGCAGGAGACCTAGGTTCAATCCCCAGGTTGGGAAGATCCCCTAGAGGAGGACATGGCAACCCACTCCACTATTCTTGCCATAGACAGAGGAGCCTGGTGGGCTACAGTCCATGGTGTCACAAAGAGTTGGACATGACTGAGCGACTAAGCACACATTTTTTATTAACTCATATTATCCCCAAATGAGGAAACAATAATCTCACGAGGTAATTATTATCCCTATTATACAGATAAGAAAACTGAGACTTAGGATGGTTCAAGTAACTTGTCCAAAATTTACATGATTTGTAAATGCCAGTGCCAGAATATGAAGTCCAGGAATCACTGACTTTGAAATGCATGCCTATAACTACAAATGAGCTCTTTCCTTAATTTCCACTCTCAAGATGCAATCTAGATGGGAAATGTTGGATGAACCTTATTTAATTAAACTAACTCAAGCTGCTTCCCTATGCTGGTCATAACAAAGTTATTCTCCATGCCCCACCACACCCCCCCGCCCAAAATATCAAGTCATCATGGACATCAATGTTAGTGTGCAAAGTTCCAAGGCTTTTAGCAGCATAAAGCAGAATCTTTGGAGATACAAGCTTTTTCTATTTAGTGTGATTCCACATGAGTCTCAAAATTGGCTCTGATAGTCTCAGTGGACACTTCCCTGCTTAAATAGCAGGACTCTAACAACTTTAGAATCTGTAAGAATGTGTACAGGATTTTTGATTAATAGATACATGATAAATCTTTGTAGTAAAAATAGTGATCTGCACAGCTAACAATAACTTTTTAAACTATAAAAATGAATGTCCTTGTTAAAATAAAATTGTTTGTTTAGATACATTGTCTTTATGAAACTATAGTTTCAGAGTCCAGTCAAGAAAGTAGTTTTTTGTTTGTTTGTTTGTTTTACTGGGATATCATATATAGTACTGTATAAGTTTAAGGTGTCCAGCGTAATGATTTGACATATTAATACATGTGTCGAGAAATAATTACCACAATCAGATTAGTGAACACTCATCAAGAAAGTAGTTTTCCACCAGAGATAAGCTAGTTACTTTATAAAGAAAATTAAATATAAATGCTTTAAAAAGATATTAGAAGATGGAAAAAGTAAGAAGACAGGATCACCATGATTCAGACCTTTTAGGAATGAAGGTTTGGGTTACCACCCAGCCAGATAAATAACTGACCAGCTGAGATCCTGGCTTGGAGCACATAACTATTTCATAATAATGTATTTGCATTTGTCTCAAATCCATGTTATTGAATATGAAAGCCCTTATTCAGAATAATGAGAACGACCAACTCAGATTAAGAACAATAATCTAGGTCCCAGGGACTTGGTTAATTTTGCTAGATAATAATAGGAGAGTTTTTTTTGAATAATAGTATATACACAGTTGTTCAGTCGAAAAGTCATGTCCAACTCTTTGCGATCCCATGGACTACAGCACACCAGGCTTCCCTGTCCTTCACTATCTCCTGGAGTTTGCTCAAATTCATGTCCATTGAGTCAGTGATGCCACACAACTGTCTCATCCTCTGTTGCCCCCTTCTCCTCTCAAAGAATCCTTATCCAGCCCTGTTTCAGGGCCTTGTAAGGCAACATCTTGGGACTTCAACAGACTGGCTCCCAAGAAGGGCGGCCAGTACACATAGAAAGTCATGTGCACTAAAGCACTGTCTGTGGTAATGTTTGGTGCCAGGTATGTCATGGCGTTTTCACTATAACAAAGTCCATTCACAGTAAAATACAGCTTCAGTGATCAGTTAGGGATACAGAGTGTGGGGTTTACCCAGCAGAAGTCTCAATCAAGTGGCCGGTTTCAGGTCCTTGGGAGAACTGGAGCTCAAATCAGTAAGGATACTAAGAAAGGCTATTTGGTGGACAAGGATAACCTAGGAACCCACCAGGGAACACAATGTAGTCTTAGGGTCACAGAGTAAATCCAACCCTTACCTACCCCATATACTCACAGAGTAATAATGTCAGTTGGGTTCTTATTGACTGAAGAATGTGATTGGATTGACCTTACAAGAACCAGGTCTTTAGTACTGGTCACTGTACTAATTGGTGAAGGTAGAGACTTACAGGTGTCCTTTTGGTTAAACTGGTATCACCATGTCTTGACAGTGCTTCTCCTGCTTGTCTGATAGACACCAAATAATTTTGTCAGGGTGATATGATTTTACTGGGCTAGTAAGTGTTGGAAGCTATCTCTTTGGCTGTGTAGCAATTGGGCAGAAGTAAAGAGGAGAGTGAAAAAGTTGGCTTGAAGCTCAACATTCAGAAAACGAAGATCATGGCATCTGGTTCCATCACTTCATGGGAAATAGATGGGGAAACAGTGGAAACAGTGTCAGACTTTATTTTTTTGGGCTCCAAAATCACTGCGGATGCTGATTGCAGCCATGAAATTAAAAGACGCTTACTCCTTGGAAGGAAAGCTATGACCAACCTAGGTAGCATATTAAAAAGCAGAGACATTACTTTGCCAACAAAGGTCCATCTAGTCAAGGTTATGGTTTTTCCCGTGGTCATGTATGGATGTGAGAGCTGGACTGTGAAGAAAGCCAAGTGCCAAAGATTTGATGCTTTTGAACTGTGGTGTTGGAGAAGACTCTTGAGAGTCCCTTGGACTGCAAGGAGGTCCAACCAGTCTATTCTAAAGGAGATCAGTCCTGGGTGTTCATTGGAAGGACTGATGCTAAAGTTGAAGCTCCAATACTTTGGCCACCTCATGCGACGGGTTGACTCACTGGAAAAGACTCTGATGCTGGGAGGGATTGGGGGCAGGAGGAGAAGGGGACGACAGAGAATGAGATGGCTCGATGGCATCACCGACTTGATGGAAATGGGTTTGAGTGAACTCTGGGAGTTGGTGATGGACAGGGAGGCCTGGCGTGTTGTGATTCATGGGGTCGAAAAGAGTTGGACACGACTGAGAGACTGAACTGAACTGAATCTAGTAATGAAAATAAGAACAACTAAGTGTGAGAAGGCAAGTGATCAGAAAATGTGAAATTTCCAATTAATCTTCGGGGTATTTAGACTTTTCATAGTTTCTAGGACTTAATTCAAAGCCAGAGAACTGGGAGCTGTCAGCATACTTTGTATCTTAAAGAAAGAGTAACTAGGGACTCATGGACTTTTTCCTCAGTGAGATTACTAACATTGATCCAACATACCCATAAGATTAAAAAATGGATTCAGAGAAATCCTAATGATAACCTGTCTTCAGAATTTCTGGATAAATCAATCTTCAAATGATACTTTTCTAATCTTTAATGTTAAAAACTAATTCAAATAAAGACAATTCTGAGCAAATTGGATAGTTTGCATCAGTAAGAAAGTTTATTGAAATTCATTAGTAAATGAGAATAGAAAGTTTTTCTTTTTTTCCATTAAAGAATACTTTCCTGTAAAGTGAAAAGGAGAAATACAGAAACCACAAAACACCATTTAGACACCTTATGATCAAGGAGTGGACCTATTTCCATAGGCCATTAAGACTGAAGTGTTTTCCTGGAGATTTTTTTTCATGCATCTATGCATAATGGCCTGTGTGAGGGGAGACTCTTTCCTCTTGATGGGGCTTAATAGTAGTGTTTCTTGGTTTCCGATTCAACCATAGATGAAAGGACTCTACCATCAGGTGCCAACTCCTCAATAATTGTCTTGATCACTCTGGTTTTGTTAGTATCTGGAAGTTAATTACAACAAAAACAATAGAATTTAGACTACAATTTGTTGGGTCCTTACTAATTAATGAGCGAAATAGCTAAATCAAAGATATTTACTACCCAAAATATCTACATCAAAATATCTAAATGCAAAGAAAAATACACCAAAGTGAAAAAAGGAACACTTCTTTACGGTTACTTTTAAAAACACCAAAGCTACAGCATTTTAGACAATACCGTTTTCAAGACTGGAGTCAACAATAGTCGGTCAAAAAATCAAATAAAGATTTTATAAGATTTTAATTTTTAAAATAATTCTAAAAATACCCCACAAAACAGTTACAGAACTTAAAAAAAAGCAAAACCAAAAAACAACCACCAAAAAAACCCAGCAAAAAGTTAAGACTAATTCTGATTACCCCAGCTAGTTTCTGCTGACCTTTGTCCCTTAGACGAGGACTCTCCAACGGACCCTGAAGTGGTGGACTTGTGGCCTCCGCTGGAGCTTCCGCCGCCGTAGCCGCCGCCGGAACTACTTCCGTGGCCGCCACCGCTGGAGCTTCCGCCGCCGTAGCCGCCGCCGGAACTACTTCCGTGGCCGCCGCCGCCGGAACTACCCCCGTGGCCGCCGCCGCTGGAACTTCCGCCGCTGTAGCCGCCGCCGCCGCCGGAACTTCCGCCATAGCCGCCGGAACTTCCGCCGCCGCGCCCGCCTCCATAGGAGCCGCCGTAGGAGCCGCCGCCGGAACTTGGAGAGTAAAAGTTACTTTCCGTTAGCTCTAACGTGGGAAGCTGTGAGTCTATTTCCAGGTTATTGTTACTTTAAAACCTAGGCAAAACGTGTTTTGAGGAAAATCACCCCTACCGATTATGAACCCGTTCTTTTAAAACAATTATATATGCACCCAAGCCTAAGAATCTTTCTTGGGTCAAATTCGTGGGACTTTGAGGCTGGTTGCATACACCTTCTTGTGTATTTTGCCTTCTCTTCTTACACTTTCTCCCATCCTCTGACACATCCTTGGGTTTTGGGAAAAGCCTTGCGGCTTGGAACACTGAATAAAAGCAACTGGGATGATTTAAACATTTTCTGTAATTTACCTTCCCTCTCCTTCTAGCAGGCTCCGGTAGGTTTGAATTTCATTCTCCAGTCGGATCTTAATATCCAGGAGTTGCTGGTACTCGGCATTCTGGCACTCGGTTTCAGCTCGAATCTGTTGCAGTTGGTCTTCCAGAGAGGAGATCTGGGACTGAATCTGAGAGAGCTGCACACAATAGCGACCTTCTGTCTCTGCCAAGGAGGCTTCCAGGGATTGTTTCTGAAGAGGAAAGAATATATTGTAACTTAACAACTTCATTGTTCACTTAAGTACAGGGAGGCTTGTTTAATAATTTCATGAGAAGAATAAAGAAAACGAATAGATGTGTGTGTTATGTTTGATAATATTTCAATTGCAGCATTTTTCGATCAATGCCAATAATACTTTTCTCCCATTAACAAAAAGCTTCAATTCTATTTCTACTTTTTTACCCTCGACTCTGCATTTTCTTTTATGTTGCCTATTATGTGAGGATGAAACGCATGATAAAGTGATGTTATTTCTCGAGAGAATTATTTACTTACTAGGGCTACTTGGGACTGTAGCTCAATCTCCAGACCTTGAATAGTGCGTCTCAACTCAGTAATCTCAGATTTATGGCTTGATACTTGTTCAAGGTTACTGTTGATTTCCGTAGTAAGCTCCTTGCTCTAGAATATTAAAAACAGGGGACCTGATGAGAAAAATCTGAACTGATAACCAAACCACCGTTGACTTTGCTACAAAAGAAGATGAACTACCTTTTCGTTGAACCAGGCTTCAGCGTCTCTGCGATTTTTCTCGGCGAGTTGTTCATATTGGCTTCTCATGTTATTCAGAAGTTCAGTGAGATCAACACCTGGGGCAGCATTCATTTCCACATTCACATCACCAGTGGATACATTTTGAAGGTCTCTCATTTCCTGTTTGAGAAACAGAAATATTTAATCACTGCTTCATGAACTTGAGTCCTTTTTTGGCTGGAGGAAGTATAACTATTTATGTGACCTCTTCGTGGTTCTTCTTCAGGTAGGCCAGCTCCTCGGTCAAGCTCTCGATTTGCATCTCCAGGTCGGTCTTGGTCAAGGTCAGCTCGTCCAGCACCCTGCGCAGGCCGTTGATGTCGGCCTCCACGCTCTGGCGCAGGGTTACCTCATTTTCATACCTGAAACAAGCATGATACAAATACTGGGTATAACTTATATATCAGGGAGGTATTCCTGGGTAGGGATTGTTTAGAAACCAAGTAAAGAGTTGACTTATCTTGACAACATTTATCATATTCTGATTCACATAGGAATATTAGTGGTTTAATGCAAAGAAACTTAACATTTACTTTAAAGTTCATCTTCTTATAATATTGCCTAAAAGGTAATACTGAGGTTGAAAATTTCTCTTGACAGCTCCAATATAGTTTAAATTTGAATGAATTCAGGAAAATGTAAATGCTCTTGAGGGCATACATTGTTAAAAACATCTCACGTATTTATTGTGGCAGTATTGTATGACATTTGCTTGGCTTACTTCAGCCTGAAGTCATCGGCTGCCAGCCTGGCGTTATCAACCTGAATCAGGATATTGGCATTGTCTGTTGTCAGGTTGAGGATCTGGAAGGAGAGACAAAGAAATCAGATGCAGACACAGCTTTTATAGTGGTGGAGATGAACTACATTTCTATGGTGTTCTATTACTAAGTCTTGGGGAATTTTTATTTTAAATCTGACATTGCAGTCTTACCCATATACTTAAAATTGAGTCATTTGTTCTCTTGAAGTTTCCATCCTATTCTCTTTCCTCCCTTTCTGAAAACTAATTGGAGTTATATAGCTGTGTTCCTGCATTCATGTCCTGCTCTTATACCTGTGTAATTTCCATGTATTCCAGCTAACTTTTGACAGACTCATACCTGTATTTGGTTTAACTTGTTTTAAATATATATTCTAAATGAATATAAACTGCACACAATGAAATTCAAAAATTCCCTCAAGCAATACTCCATTTTCATACTGGAAAATTCATGTTTCATGCAATGTCAGTAATGAGTATTTGTCGTTGTTGTTATCAATCTCAATAATATTTTCTGATTCTTTGAATAATTCTTTCAGTCCCTGTGTTTGTATACTTTCTAATGTATTTTAACTGTGGACTGTTACACTCATTAAGACATAAAAAATTCTCAGTAATCCCCCCATCCTATAAGATACACAACACACATGTTGGATGGAGGTTGCAATGACTGTACCCTCACAGCTATTTACCTTCGAAGAGACTGGATTGCTCATGGAAGCAAGAAAGTAATGTAGTCAAACACAGTGAACATTGTAGTTGATTAAAAAGTTATGTATCAGAATTATATGCACAAAAAGAGGCTTAAAGTTGCATTTAAAAAATGCCCCTTACCTGATTTTTAAGATCATCAATGGTTTGGTAGTATTTGCTGTAATCACGAGGCTCTCGCTGGCTTGAATTGCCATACTTTTCATACCACTCCTTGATTTTGACTTCTAGCTCATAGTTTGATTCTTCCAGAGCCCTAACTTTGTCCAAGTAGGAAGCCAGGCGATCATTCAGATTCTGCATGGTTATTTTTTCATTTCCAGAGATAAGGCCACCATCTCCTCCAAATCCACCACCCAAACCACCTCCAAAGCTGCCTCCTCCGAAGCTGCCCCCTCCGAAGCCACCTCCTCCATAGCCCCCTCCAAAGCTGCCTCCTCCATAGCTCCCACCGAAGTTACTTCCATAGCCCCCACCAAAGCCACCTCCTAATCCTCCTCCATAGACACTTGATGAGCCCCCAAAGCAGCCTCCAGCAGAGCTCCCACGGCTAAAAGAGCCACCACTGAACCCCCCTGAGCTAAATCCTCCACCAAGAGAGCCTTTGCTGCTCGAAATTCTGAGGGATGATCCTCCTCCTCCTCCTCCGCATCCACTGCGGGAGGAAGAGTATTGCTTGCTTGAGCTGTATCGAACAGACATGGTGATGCTGTATAGCTCAGGGAGTGCCTGGTACCAAGGACAGTGACAGGCCTTTATATACTGAGAGGGTGTGTCCCACATGTGTTAGAGTTTTGCTTACTTGCTTGGTTTTCTTTTTGCCAAATTTGCATCTTTGGCTTATGATTGCATAAATTATCTTAAGTAATCACCAGCCCCAATATGATTGGTTTTGAATTAGCCTTAAGAACAAACAGGAGGTTTGCTATGTTGAAATTGAAAATGGGTGTTGGTCATATGAGCATTTGTTTCATTAAACTTTTTCACCTTTTTAGGAACCTTGAGCAACTTGAAATCCATTTTTCTTTTTTTCCTCAGCACTAATTTAGTTTGTACAGAATGTTTGCAAGTTTAGAAAAATAATTTTAAATCACAAAATCATAGTTAATACTTTTCAAATTCATGTTTTAAACTGTTTTAATTAATTAGAACAGCATAAATTCAGATAGAATCATGCCATGATAGGGCTGTAGGGTAAACTGCAAGCAACCAAAATGAAAATAAAAAACATGTTAAACGATTTGTGTTCAAAAGTTACCACATAAATAAAGACATAAAAACACAACTTAAGAAATGCATGTGTGTGTATGTTTATAGAAAATCTTTTATTTGGAGAATGAAAGTACATTGATATTTTGTCTAGGAAATTGGAAGTGTGTAATGATTTAGGAATCTTCTAATTTAACGGTGCTATTCTTTTTAACATTTAAATCTAACATCAGCAAGTTATCCTGGATTTAAAAAAATTTTTTTTAAATTCATTGTAATGAAGGCTTATATGAAGACCACATTGCAGAAACTCTTAGCACAAGATATGAAATAATCTCCAGTATTTTGTTTACTCTAAGTTTGGCCAATAGAAAAGGAAGTGATTGTGAGTAAAAATTTTCTTACAAGAATATAGCAGATTAGAAAATGATACTTGCTTCAAAATTATGAACTGGTCTATGAACATGTGTTTGAAAGCTAGATTCTGTTTCTCAAAAAAATTTTTTTCCTTGGATTTACTGTGTGTAGAATTTTATATAACTATTTAATAAAGTAATTAATTGGGACTTTTAACACATGATAGCTCATGTGGGCTTCCTTGATAGCTCAGTTGGTAAAGAATCTGCCTGCAATGCAGGAGACCCCGTTTCGATTTCCTGGGTCGGGAAGATCCCCTGGAGAAGGGATAGGATACCCATCCCAGTATTCTTTGGCTTCTCTTGTGAGTCAGCTGGTAAAGAATCAGCCTGCAAAGCAGGAGACCTGGGTTTGATCCCTGGGGTGGGAAGATCCCCTGGAGAAAGGAATGGCTACCTACTCCAGTATTCTGGCGTGGAGAATTTAATGGACTGTATAGTCCTTGGGGTCACGAAGAGCTGGACACGACTGACTTGCACTTTCACTTTAACACATGATATAAAATTATTTTTTAATCTATCTATAGATATGGCATTGCTATTCAAAAATATATATTTCTATATATATTCACACACAGTTTACAGTTAGACAGTGCTATTTGTGATGCTGTCATTTTATTACTCAAGCTGCTGAGTATAGGGAGGGTATTGTCTCTATTTTATAGAAGAGGAACTTGAAGCTGAGAGCAGTTATGATTTTGCCTAAAGAGATAAAATAGGTGGATAAATGAGGTTAGAAAATTGGTCTGATGCCTGGCTTTTGGCTCTTCCTGCGTTATCAATGTGTGTCTGTTCTCTGTTCTGGTGGATTTGGTCAGAGAACTGGATGCCTCTTTTTCTTACCATAAACTTCTCCACATGGGAAGCAACAAAACAAAAAGTACTTGGAAACATGAATATGTTGAAAGGATAGGATGTTTGGCACACACTTCCATTACTAATTGCTTTCTCAAATTACACTTAAAGCTGCACATTCCAGTTTATGAAAACTATAGAATTAGCTTCTGCAGGGAAAGGGAATATGGCTGGGAGTGTGAATGAGGTGTTGACTGTGTGAGTGGAGGTTACTACTCAACAATTGCAGCTTCTCCAACTTGTTACCACATGCAAGTGGGGCAGAGTTAAAAGAAAAAATGAAACTCAACCGTGGGAATTGATTCTTGCTGAAGATAACATGTAGTAAAGGAAGGTTATGATAAGCCAGACTGGAAAAAAAACATTCCAACAAGTTCAGAGAGGATGTTGAAGACCTGATATTAATGAAAATAATTTAGAAAGAATAGTTAAAGAGATTTTGCTGAAAAAGTTGATCTTGCTAGTTTTTCTTTAGTATTAGCTTTTTTTTTTTTTTTTAAAAAACAAAACCCTGGTGGAAAAATATAAGCATCTCAATCTAGTTTCAGTTAACAGGTAGTATGAAGAGCTCTGTTGCTATCACATTAAATCACAGAATTTGTAGAAAGCTTCCTAAAAGTATATGGGAAAAAGTACAAATACAGAAACTCTTCTAATACTGACTGCAGCATTTAAGCCAACTTTAATGTTATTATCAAAGACTCCTTATTAACTTGTGCACTCTAGAAATTGGTTTCAACAAATGTGTGGTCATTTGTTGAAACCAGCTTTTGGCATGTGCAAAAATTACAGAGGTGCCATGTGATAATCCTGCAGCTAAATTGGATGGAAAATGTACTATGGTCAGCTCTAGTGTTGGCCCTATTTACACCTGATTGCCATAAGCCACTGTAATTGTAATTTCATCGTTCTCAATTTTTGTTGTATCTCTATGTAAGGCACACTGAGAGGTGTTTAAACGATAGGAACATAAATGAGATTCATCTCCTACCCTTACAGATCTTACCAATTGTTACAATCTAGTCATGGAGACAAAAATGTGCACTGTAAGCCCTATGTAAATGGTAAATGAAGTGGGATGGAGGAGTTAACATTTCCTGAACATTTACTGTGTTCTTTTTTACTCCTCCTCCAAATTCTCAGATGGATATTATTTATCTCATTTAATAGCTTGAAGAAATGAAGCTTTAGAAAGCTTCAGGGATCTACCAAGAGTAACACAGCTGGTTTCTGCTACAACCTAGTTTTGAATCAGGCCTAGGTGGCTTCAAAGATGATACTGGGTTCGTGACACTGAACTACCTGCCACCTTAAGACCGATGAGCAAGGAGTCTGGTTGAATGGGGTCACCTGACAAAGTGGAATTTAAGCTGAGTCTCTGGAAGGATGGCTGGGAGTTTTCCTTATGTGCAGCAGCAGAGAGGACTATTCTGAGCTGGGAAATGGGGACTGTGAAATGCCAAGCAGGTGGAGACCAGTTTGGCTGAAACAGACTTGTCCATAGTTATTCATTTCTCTTAGAGATTGTATTCAGCATCTGCAGTATTATTCCCTGGGGATACATCCGTGACTCAGACAGTTCCTACCTCTCAATGAGTGTACTTGGCGAGGCAAACAAACATACCCATGAATCAGAATTAGGGTAATCTGGGCTACAGTTGAAGCATGGACAGCGTGTTGAGGGAGTTCAGAGAAAGGAGTCTGACACTTAGGCATGTGTGTGTGTGTTTGTGTTATGTGTGAGGGCACAGTGAAAGAATCGTGAGATCAAGTTTTGAGGAGACCAATTTAGATTAAAACTCACAAATTTGAAATAATACTGTGAAAATGTCTTTCAACACTTAGAGTCATAGGACTACAGTTCAGGAGAGAGAGTAGAGGAGCAGATTTCAGGATAGTGAGGACCCCTAAGGGAAATAATTTAGAGAAATGAGCAGGGGGTCCAAGTCTGAACTTTTTTGGAGACAACCACTTGAGGGGCTGGTGAAAAGCTAGAGAATAGTACTGAGAAGAGTGACGCCTAGGATCTGGGAAAGCAGGGAGAAGGATCATGGAAGTCAAGGGGGGAAAGAACCCACGTAAAGTGGGGTGGTCTCCAAAGGAAAATCAAGGGGAAGGGGAATTGAAGGAAGATCATTGGTCATTTAGAAGCTGTTGGCACCCTTCCAGAGGGCAGATTTAGTAGAGTAGTGGTGGGACAGTCCACCGTGGAATTGATGGTTTTGCTTTCGGTATTTTATTTATCAGTTTCTTCTCAATTGCTTCTGAGTTTTGAGTCATGGTTAGAATGGATGTAGCTCTTATTCTCATTGGGTTAATTTATCTGTGGCTCTTGAAATGTGTTGTTGATTTAGCTTTGTTATCAGCTTGACTCATCTCACTGTTAGGGTTTGGATCTCTTTTCTATTTCTTTCTTATTTTGCCTCCAGTAAAATTCTCTTTTGAAGAATTTTTCTAACTGAAAATTCTATTTGTACATTTCTTCTCTGATTAATTGAGATGTAATAAATCATTTAGTGGCAAAAAGACAAAACTGATAATTTAACTGATAAGTTATGTCTCAAGATGACAAGGTTGATAAGCTAAATGTTTAGAATTTTTAATTTATCATATAAAGTTTGAGAATAAGGCATTCTTTGCTTAAATGTTCTGTGACTGTGCAAACTGCTGAAATGTGCCTTTGTGATTATGACCTATGGAGTCAACACCAAGTGGAAAGCTGTACAAGTGTTTGATGGATTTGGTACCCTTCTCCCGGATAGCTGAATAATTAGGACAATCAAGATATTGGTAAAGCCCATGTCTTCTCATTGTAAAACTTCTAATACTCAGGGCTCTGAAATCTGGAGAGACTCCCATATTACACAGTTTTTCTAAAACTTCCAAGGCTGCACTATGATGGACACTGTCAAAACATGGAAATAGCATGAAGGCTTTTCAGTGTAGTGTAGCAGAGTGGTTAGATGGGTGGGCTCTGGAATAATCAGACTGCTTGGGTAACAATCCAGGGCCATCCACTTCTGTGTGACTTTATTTCAGTTTTCTCAGCTCTAATGTGGCATCATAATTTTGATTATCCTATAGAGGTGTAAGTGGGAGTTAATGAATTAATATAAAGCATTTAGAACAGTGCCTGGTGTTTCCTTCTGGAGAAGGAAATGGCAACCCACTCCAGTATTCTTGCGTGGAGACTCCTATGGACAGTGGGGCCTGGCGGGCTACAGTCCATAGGATCCCAAAGAGTCAGACAAAACTGAAGCAATTTAGCATGCATGCATGCTGGCCTTTATAGAATAAGTGCTTTAAAAAAGTTTTGCTGTTAATACTATTACTGTGATCAGAACCTAACCCGCAGTTGGTCAGCAAAATATGAGTGGATGAAAGCTAGGATTCAAAGTTGAAATACAGCTAGTGAGGAGGAGAAAATGGCTGGCATTGGGGGATGGTCCAGCAGGGGAAAGGTGTTCTTTTTGATAACTTTGTGACAAATCATGCTGTTTTTCCCTGAATGACATGCTTGCATTTTTAACTTCATTCTTTTCTTTAAGAGTCGGACACGACTGAGCGACGGAACAGAACGGAACGGAACATCCACCAAGTTACCAATTTTGTCACTTTTTCCTTTGTCCCATCTGATATGTTTGTTTCTTTTTGTCTAGTCCCACCACAGATGTCCTAATCCAGAATTTCATCACTTCTGTCATCAATTACATCACTAGCTTCTGAAGGGGTTTTCTTGGCTCAGTGCCATGTCACCTAAGATTTGTTCTATTCATGGCTGCAAGATGACTGTTCTTAAAAAATACTGTCATCATTTCATCCACATGCATAATAAGTACCTAAGGATTTCTCTTATTAGTAGATTATGTCTTTTTGATAGCCTTACCCTGTCTGTCCAACCTCATTCTTCCCGCAGTGAGTGAAGGTGGTAGAGTGGAGAGATTGTTGCATTCTCCTTGTAAAGTAATTAATAAATATGTGGCCTTGGGCAAAACACTCAGTCTTTAAAAATGAGCCTGTGTGTCATTTACTACCCTATAAAATATGAATAATAATAATAGTGAATACTAAAATATGTATATAGTACTACTACTAACAATAACCCATGATACAGTGGAAGAAGGGTGTTAACATTCCTTAAAAACATCCTTTAATTATAAGCAATCCTTTTTCTTAAATCTTGGCCAAGACACAATGGTTTATCTGAATAAGGCCTTTGTTGGCCTTATTCAAATCAAGTCCAAGCTCCTCTCCTTCATGAGGCTTCTCACCATTAGTCTAGCCATGGCTGTCTCTTTCTTTTCATTTCCTGTGTGTGCAACCTAGTAGTTTATAGTATGATATAATTATTATTGTTCCCAATGAGATAAGACATGAAAGCTCCTTTAGAGAAGGGAGGGTACCTTTTTCTCTTGCTGCACCTCAGTTCAGTTCAGTTCAGTCACTCAGTAGATACTTAATGTTTTCTGAATGTTTTCCTATCATCTCAGAGCCTTTTCCCATTTTCTTTTCTTTACCTTTATTTTGGTCTCAAAACTCTTCTCACCTATGTTTTTGCAATATACAAGTTAAAAATTTAAATAAAGGCTAGTTGAAGACAACTAATTTGATTTTTCTTTAAAGTTGTAATAATTTTCAGATATGAGAATGTTGTGTAAGAACAACAAGAAATCTAAGATTCTGCATAGGAATTTTTAGATATCTTATAATATGTGATGATATATCCCTTAGATTATGTATGTGCCATGCTTAGTTGCTCAGTCAAGTCTGACTCTTTGAGGACTGTGGCCCACCAGGCTCCTCTGTCCATGGAAATTTTCAGACGAGAATACTAGAGTGGGTTGCCATTTCCTTCTCCAGGGGTTTATAGAGTAAATAAGTATTATTCATATTTAAGTGGATACATGTAATGTGCCTAAATTGAAAAAAAATCTTATGAAGTTAATCTCTTAATTTTATTGTTTAGAGATTTTTAAAATACTGAACTGAAAAAAAGTCAAGAAGCTTGTCAGTTTCATAACAAATTAGAAAAGTTCTTGTCAGAATCAACTCATTTGTGTGTGTGTGGTGGGAATGGTAAGGAATAGATTTAAAAAATTATTTTAACTGTAACACAATAACAGTAGAGAAAATTTACCAAAACTATTCAGTGACCTTCCTCCACAAGGCTGAAGATTGAAAACAACTGAAGCGTTTATAATGTCTTGGAGTAAATGCATTAATTAAATATGCAGCATTTGCAGTCAATCCTCAGATAGAGCTTATAGAGCTTATTAAAACTTTCCTATGTTCCAAGGGCCTATGCTAAACACTTGACCTGAATGTTTCTGTCATTAAATCCTGACAGCAAGTGAAAAAGGTACCTTTTATTTTAACTGAAAAATTATTAGCTTGCCCAGAATTATTCAATAAAGGGATCTGAACACAGACCTATCTTCAGAGCTTTCGCTTTAATGCAATGAGCAATGCTTATAGCTCTTCTGAAGTAATGTGGCATTGCATTTTCTAGTCTTGTAACTTAGAAACTAGCAAGAACATAAGGGATTTTATTTTCTTTCTCAGATTGGACAAGCTCTTTTTTAAAAAAATAATTTTAAAAATTTATTTGTATAGTTTTGGCTGTGCTGGGTCTTCATTGCTGTGTGGACTTTTATCTAGTTGCAGCAAGCTGGGGGTGCTCTTCCTTGCAGTGTGCTGGCTTCTCATTGTGGTGGCTTCTCTTGTTGTGGAGCACGGGCTCTAGGGTGCACAGGCTCCAGTAGCTGTGGCACATGGGCTCAATAGTTTTGATTCCTGGGCTCTCGAGCACAGGCTGAATAGTTGTGGTACATGGGCTTAGTTTCTCTGTGGCATGTAGAATCTTCTCAGGCCAAGGATCAAACCCAAGTCTCCTGCATTGACAGGTAGATTCTTTACCACTGAGCTACCAGGGAAGCCCAAACAAGCTGTTCTTATCATCGTTACATTTCTGATGAAAAAATGGACAAATATGAAAAGAAAGCTTTTGAAAAGAAAGAGAATTAATACGGCAAGAATTCTTGCTTTTGAAGAGGTCAGACTTGTAGGTCTCATCTACTTAGGCTCTACTCCTAACTTTTTGAAGGTGCCTTCTACTTGGTTTTCTAGGGGTTCCTAACTCTGTCAGGATTGTCCTAAGCTCCAGACTAGTCATTAAAATAACAAACCAGAACAATTAGCCACCATGATTAATCACCATGATTAATCACAGTGTTAATCCTTTCTTAAATGCTGGTTTTTCCACTCAGAGCTAACACCCATTACAGAGATTAACTGCATTTTAAAAATCAGGTTTTTACTCTTTACATGTAAACACAAGGTGCATATCTGAACTAATATTAATAGTCAACTGTGACAGAAAGGGGTTTTGTTGCTTTGGGACTTTCCAGCTTCAAAAGCTATCAAACTCTTTGATGTCTCTCACAAATATTTTCCATATTGATCATTTTGGTTAAAATGTGGAGTTTAGACTAGAATTTTCTAACGCTAAAACTTAGGGCTTCCCTGGTGGCTCAGATGATAAAGAATCCGCCTGCAATGTGGGAGACCTGAGTTCGATCCCTGAGTCGGGAAGATCCCCTGGAGAAGGAAATGGCTACCCACTCCAGTATTCTGGCCTGGAGAATTCTATGGACTGTTTAGTCCATGGGGTCACAAACAGTCGAACACGACTGAGTGACTTTCACTTTTCACTTTCAGTCCTAAAGCTTAGATAGAAATGATTGGATATTTATAGAACTGTAAGGTGTTATATGTTATTTTTTTTCCCCTTGACATCTCGGATATAATTGCTACCATTTAAATAGGATGTAGTAGGATTACTTTTTTTTTTTCCCCAACTATCCAAGAATGAGGACTCCACAACCCCCATCAGGATAATTATCATTAGCAATCTGTCACACTGATATCCAATAAGTTGCTCCAAGTGTAAAAATATTAAGAATAACAAGAACTGTCACCACTTTCAACACTAACATTTGTTTAACATTTACTCAGTGCTAGGCACTCTATGGGCTTTATGTACTTTTTCTCATCCAGCTCACTTAACAACCCTATAAGGCAGATACTACTTTAGATCTTTTTTTACCCCCAGAGGAGGAAACTGAAGGTTTGAGTGGTTATATATTGTACACAGGGGTAATACAGCTAATAAATTCATAGCGGAACCAGAGTTGAAACCAAGTTTGCCTCCTCTAGATCCCATACTCTTTAACCATGACCTTTTACTGCCAAATGTCTAATTAAACTTTGCTTTGTGGTTTCAAAGACAGTCCCAGAAATATGAATTACAGTGGTAAAGATAGAACCTGTTCCAGCCTATAAATGAACTAAATGAAATTTTTAAGGTGAGCAGATTTGAAGAATGTTCCTTTTTGTCCAGCTGATTTAAAAATGTTATTTTTAAAGATGTTCTGCCAACACTATGGTGTGGATATGTTTTGAGGGTATGGATTTGACTGATTTAGGTATGGATCAGTCACAATGGTAAATTATTTTATGCCACATGCTATTTAACCTGATAGTCTAGGTTTGATTAAGTATACCCAATAATTTAAGAACTGAGTATTTCATTAAATGGCTAGGGTTTTAGTGGATTATTTATTGTATCACTTACCCAGCTTTTCCATTCATTGGCTTATGGTACTTTTCAATCTCTTTTACCAGTCAGATCTTCACACAGGAGTTGTTCTGTTCAACATTCGGGCTCTCTGCTTGAATCCTGTTTTGCTGAACTTGACCCCCGCCCCACCCTGCCTTGCTAATCGTTCCTTGCATTTGTGAACGTTGACAACAGTAGTTATTGATATTTTTGGTTTCTGTCAAACTAGAATCCAAGGATTGCTTCTGAAGGAATGGAAGTAAACGTGAAAAGGTGATTCATTAAAAATTTTAGAGTAGAAAAACAGAGCGGAACATAATCTAAACTACTACCAGACAAAACTTAAATTGTAATTTTAAATTAGCTGTTCTAAATTTATTTATTCTTTGAATTGTGTCTTTCTCTCTTCTTCTAATCTACTGTTCTCTTGTTTAGCCCCTAAACAGAGTTGTATTTAATTTTTATAGTGCAGACATTGTTCTATGGAGACATGAAATTGTTTGAGAACTCTGTGACCTCTCAGTAAATGTCACATGTGGATAGTGGACTTTGGAAACAACAACCTTCTTACCAAAGACCACTGGACCTGAAGCTCTAATTTCAGTGGCTGCAGGGTTTGCCACAGCTTACCATCTTGCTCTTGTTGGTACTTGTCTTGTTAGCAGAAGTTGGTACTTGCCCATTCAGTTCTTTACCCTAAAATATTAGAGGAGAATAAAAATATAAATGTTGTACCAGCTTTCATGAGCTCTGCTTAATATTGGATGCTTTTTTTGGGTGATGATAGGTTTACTTTTTCATTAAACCATACATCAGATTTTTTTGTGATTTGTTCTGCTGAGACCTCAGATTGCCCCCTCCTGTGGTTCAGCAGGGCAGTCAAGTCCATTCCTGGGCCATCTTGATTTCCACATTGACTTCAACATGAGGTAACATTGTCAACCTTCATTTCCTGATCCAAAATAAAATAATCAATACACCCCGGGGGAACAGTGGAAACAGTGTCAGACTATTTTTTTGGTCTCCAAAATCACTGCATATGGTAATTACAGCCATGAAATTAAAAGACACTTACTCCTTGGAAAGAAAGTTATGACCAACCTAGATAGCATATTAAAAAGTGGAGACATTACTTTGTCAACAAAGGTCCGTCTAGTCAAGGCTATGGTTTTTCCAGTGGTCATGTGTGGATGTGAGAGTTGGACTGTGAAGAAAGCTGATCACTGAAGAATTGATGCTTTTGAACTGTGGTGTTGGAGAAGACTCTTGAGAGTCCCTTGGACTGCAAGGAGATCCAACCAGTCCATCCTAAAGGAGACCAGTCCTGGGTGTTCATTGGAAGGATTGATGCTAAAGCTGAAACTCCAATACTTTGGCCACCTCATGTGAAGAGTTGACTCATTGGAAAAGACCCTGATGCTGGGAAGGATTGGGGGCAGGAGAAGGGGACAACAGAGAATGAGATGGCTGGATGGCATCACTGACTCCATGTTCGTAGGTTTGGGTGGACTCCGGGAGTTGGTGATGGACAGGGAGGCCTGGAGTGCTGTGATTCATGGGGTCGCAAAGAGTCAGACACGACTGAGCAACTGAACTGAACTGAACACCACAGATTACTTTTCTGCTTTGCATCTGCAATATGGTAATTTAAAAGGATTGAAAAGACGAAAATGGAAAAGTAGATTTTAGAAATCATTTTTAAGGTTTGAAAAAATTTCTAGGAGATAATAAAAGTGTTCCTAGATTTAGCAAATAAAAATACAGGATGCCTGCTCAATTGAATTTGAATTTCAGATAAACAATGAATACATTTTTTTTAGAATGTGCCCCATATAATATTTGGAAATGTTTGTACTAAAACTTTATTCATTGTTTATCTGAAATTCCAATTTAGCTGGGTTCCCTGTATTTTATCTGACAACTCTGTTGCAGAAATATTCAAGTGAATTCCCTGGTAGTCCAGTGGTTCAGACTTGATACTTTAACTGCTGCAGTCCCTTATCAGGGAACTAAGATCCCACAAGCCACATGTCACAGCCAAAAAAATAAAATATTGAGGATCAATGTAATAAAAGATAATATTTTTATATTTTAAAAGGATTTTGGTGTGATTCATTTGATCTTTACTGTCACCGCAAGGAGTAAGTTTTCCTGGGAGGCGTGGGAAGGGGCGTTATTTTTCTTTAATTAGCAAATAGTTGAGACTCAGAGAGTAACAGTTCAACAAAGCCATGGATGAACCTGAACCCAAGTCTTTTGATTCTTAGTCCAGCACTGTTTTTAAATTTTTGAGACTTTTGAAAAATATGAAAAAGCACCAAAGATTAAGATTCAGAAGGATGCAGATATTAATAAATAAGAAATTCCACATTCCCACCACCCATCATTGCGGACCCCGATTTTTCATATTCGCTTCTGATTGAGAGTCCTTTCCAGCATGGTGCATTACCATGCTGCTCTGAGAAAGCGTTATATTATCCATACCCTGTCATGACCCAGGTGTCTATGGGTCATTACTGAGGTCAGAGGGCTAGGTGTGTGTGGGGGAGATGGGAAAAACCTAGTAGACATTTTAACTTTGTAGTCTGTGTTATATTACCTGTGCTTTATGAAACGAGTGTCTCACAGCGACACTATCTTCATGTAAGCTGTTGTACTGAGACTTTTGGTTACATTTCATGTAATTCCTGACTCCAGGAATGGTACTAGATTCTCTAATTACAGAGTACAGTCCTGGGGATGTTCTGCAACTTTGTAAAAATAAGTCTCTGATCTATGATTTGAGGGTCATATGCCATAGGTTACATTTCAAAGAGCTGGAAGTTTTCAGATAGCTACCCTATGGTTGCTAGTTATTATAAGTTAAATGTTTCAAAACAGATTGTTATATATTGGGATGTTTAATAATATGAAAGAATGATATTGTAAATTTGGTAGTAATTGCTTGTTAAGTTAGAGTGATTATGGGGAAAATGTTTTCTTGATAATCAGTCCTTTACATGTTTTCTGACTTAACTTGAGCTGGAAGTCATCCACAGTTAGCCTGGAACCATTGATCTGAGGCAGAGTGTTGACGTTTTCCAAAGTCATGTTTGTGTTGACTTTTGAGAGAGAAAAAGGAACTATATCATTCAACAGAATTCATTGGGTGCTATTAGGTCCAGATTGTATACTTCACTGATTTCAGTTATCATAACTATATGCCAATCATAAGTATATTTGTATAAACTAGATAAACATCTATGTAGTTTAAATTCATACCTTTCTGGGACCGTTATGGAACTTTTCAGCTAAATGTGTTTTCTTTTATAACTTCTGAAATACACACATAAAAAGGCAAATATTCCTCTTTCAAATGAGCATTAACATTTCATGTTAATTTTTATGCACATTAGATATTTTTCTGTTTGTATTAAATGCATCAATTTGTTTGATATGATGGATGTTGACCAGGGAAAAAAGTGTTTTCTAGGTAAGACACCTTTCCTGAGTTTTAAGGTCCTCCATTAGTGATATAATGTCTGCTGAAGTCTTGAGATTGACCATTCATGCCTCAGTTTCCAAAGTTCTCATACCATCTTTTTCTTTTGAATTCAGTGTCAGCACTGGTATTTTCTAGGTGATGCACCTTATCAAAATAGGAGACTATCAATTTATGCATATTTTCCCTCTAATTACTTGAAATAAGGCATCATCATCAGAGCCACCAGCATTTCCAACGCTTCCATTTGTTCCAGCACTCATGCTGTTCTACCCTATGCCAGTGCCCGACCCAGCCCCAGCACCATGAACTCCTCCACGCCCTACTTCTCCGAGCCCCGTTTGGGTCACAGCTTCCCCTGAGGTCTTAATAGACCCATAGCCACTTCTAGCACTTCTCTGCTACCAAAACCCAGAGGAATAAGCCATTGAGTGCAAGAGTAGCTGAGGTCAAGGCCAAAGTATGGCCTCAAAGTCAGTGAGACCATTGTAGAGCTTTACATGTATGTACCACTGTAACACAACATTTTTAATGAGAAGTTTTTTAAGTATAGTTTTTTTTTGAGTCAACTTAATTTTTCTATCCCTTAGTTTAGCAATTGATGAGCCACATATACTGAAGCGATGCCTCCTCAGGGTGTTGATTATATGTGACAGAAAACTATGTGTGAGTGGGAAAAACAGAGAAATCCGTTCTTTAATGGTTTTGCCTTTTGACTATGGTGAATGATCATTTTTTCTTTTTGAGGCCCTGCATTGCAGACACTCTTTTAACAGAGAATCTTTGTTTCCTTCTGACCTTATATTCATATCATTCTCATGCTCTTGAGCCTAGCTCAGTTTTCTCTCTCTCCTTCCATGTAACTTTTCAAGCTAACTACTAGTCCCTTTCCAGGGGGTACATGTGGAGTAGTGCATACACTCTGGAGTTAAACAGAGCAGTGATTGAGTCCTGGCATACTGTTTTCCTGCTTGGGTAAATGTTAGTTATTGTCTCCAAGTCTCGGTTTTTTTATCTGTGAAACTTCCAAAAGATGTTGGAAAATGAATGAAAAACAAGTAATGGTGCCTGGCACTTAGTTGGCACTCAGTAAATTCTCATTCTCTCACTTCTCCCTCTTATTTCCCACTTTAGCTCACAGTGATCTCTAACACTCACTTATACCTAATTATACCACACCTTCATTCAAGAAATATTTATTGAATGCTTAGTGTATGCCAGGGACTCTTTTTAGACAGCTACAGGCCCTTGATTTTTGGCAATTGTCATGCATGCTTCTTGATCAAAGTTCCTTATAAGCTCAACATCTGAGCATGCATTGATTCTAGATATTTATGCACATCTCAAACCTTGAGGCGGAGAAGGCAATGGCAAGCCACTCCAGTACTGTTGCCTAGAAAATCCCATGGATGGAGGAGCCTGGTAGGCTGTAGTCCGTGGGGTCGCTATGGGTCGGACACGACTGGGCGACTTCACTTTCACTTTTCACTTTCACACATTGGAGAAGGAAATGGCAACCCACTCCAGTGTTCTTGCCTGGAGAATCCCAGGGACGGGGGAGCCTGGTGGCCTTCCGTCTATGGGGTCGCACAGAGTCGGACACGACTGAAGTGACTTAGCAGCAGCAGCAAACCTTGAGGAGTTGCCTTTAGACAAAATTGTGGAGTTGTTAAAGTTTGTTGTTGGCATTTCTACTCTTTTCTTTCTTAGCTCCATCTTCTTGAGGTCAGACTCTCTGCCTTTCATCTGAAGCCATGGGCTATCTTGTGTTTTAACTCTTTTTTCCGTCTAAAGAAAAGATACAATGATGTTCATTTCAGTTCAGTCACTCAGTCGTGTCTGACTCTTTGAAACCCCATGGACTGCAGCACGCTAGTTTTCCCTGTCCATCACCAACTCCCGGAACTTGCTCAAACTCATGTCCATCGAGTCGGTAATGCCATCCAACCATCTCATCCTCTGTCACTTCCTTCTCCTTTTGCCTTCAATCTTTCCCAGCATCAGGGTCTTTTCCAGTGAGTCAGTTCTTCGTATCAGGTGGCCAAAGTATTGACAGCTTCAGCATCAGTCCTTCCAATGAATATTTAGGACTGATTTCCTTTAGGATTGACTGGTTTGATCTCCTTGCAGTCCAGGGAACTCTCAAAAGACTTCTCCAGCACCACAGTTCAAAAAGTATTAATTCTTCAGTGCTCAACTTTATGGTCCAACTGTTACACCCATACACGACTACTGGAAAAACCATAACTTTGACTGGATGGACCTTTGTTGGTAAAGTAATGTCTCTGCTTTTTAATATGCTTTCTAGGTTTGTCAAAGCTGCTCATTTACCATAATAGAAATATAGCTGTATTCACTGTGTGTTGTTCCAGGAACTCTTAAGCATTTAGCATTTTGAACTTTTTCTTCAGTTGTAAAATAAGAGATTGCTCCTGTAATAGGAATTTCAGTTCTTGGTGAGAAGAAGATAGATTATTTTGGGCAGAAGTGTGTTGAAAAATCACAGTTGACCACTTGGAAACTTTTAAGAATAAGCATTCTTTTAGAATGCATGTACACCAAAAAGAAGGCACAACATTTTTTATTCCTTATTCTGTGCACATATCTCTTCCCACTCTCATGCCCATTTCTCAGACTTGTGTCCCTGGAGCCTGCTCTGAATTTCAGGAAGTTGCCTCTTCTTCAAACTCTCTCTCTCTCTGTCTCTCTCTGACACTTCTTTTTCCTTTCTTATCTCCCAGTCTACCTAACAGTCCCAGATGCCCATATGTGGAAGCTCAATGCTATCCTGTTCCCTTGTGCCAGGACCTCCCCTCCAGTACACAGCATGGGGATTTTTCAGCCTTTTCTATGTCAGCTTCCCATGGCCCTGAGAGCTCATAATTTTGTTACATTTAGGTGCATAGGATGGAGGGAGTGAAAATGCATGGAAAGACAGAAGAGTCTCAGCTTTCACCAGGGTTTCAAGAGTGGACACTGATTATCGGGAATTTAGATTATGGACAGTTGTCTTTAAGCATGTATCTATTTCTGTAGCAGAGAAGAGGAACATGTGTTAGGAAAACTGTCAATGAAAATGCTAATACAGAAATTTGAGAACCATAAAATGGGAAAAGAGAAACTAGACATTGTCTGGAGACAAGTAGTAATAGTAATCTAATCCGACAAACAGGTATTGAGTGCTGACCCTACAAAACCATTTGCCTTCCAGATCCACTTTCCTCCTTTCTCCAGCCTGCTCTCTCCTCCAGGAGATCAGGTGCCCTCTGGCCTTCATTAGGTTTTCCCAATGGGGACCAAATCAGGAAATTTCAGGAAGGTAAGAAAATGAATTTAGGGTGTTTGTTCCCCTGGCATCTCCTCCATGTTGACTGTGACTGTCCGTGAAATGCACAGCTCCTCTCAAGGTGGCCCTCTTTATGACTTTCACTTTCTGACTCACTTGCCTTCATCCTTTGGATGTGGGGGTCATATGTTACTATTACCAGTGGTTTCCCTACATCATTTGCCACACTTTGGCAGATAGTCCTTTTACTAAACTCTTCTAGAGTTCCCCTAATTCTAGTGCCTAAGTTGTTTCTGCTCAGACTTTGCTGTATAGTAGGACTTGTGTAAAGTTTTTGTCCTACAGGAGGTTAACAGGAAAATGAACAATTACAATGTCATGGTTAATAAATATTTATCAAAGTGTACACTCTTTGAAGGTAGAAACCAAATATTATGCCTGTTTCTTTCTTGACACTTGGCATCATGCTAGGTGTAAGCAGGTGCTTGCCAGTGTGGAGGTGGAGGTAGGTATAAAGGGTGGGAGAATGGGGATGGAATTGAGCAACTGTTCCAGGAGGCTCCAGATAGGCTGCCCAGTGTAGCTACTCATCACAATCAGAAACAGACTGGTTGCATTAACAAAGGAATTTACTAGAAGAATACCAATGGCTTCTAGAATCAAAGGAAGGCAGGAGAACAGGTTTGGAAGAACTGGGTGCTCTGTAGGGCTAATTTGCTGAAACCACAACAAAAGTCACACATTCAATCCAGGTGGGGCATCCTCATGGACAGCCCTTGGCTTTGGTTTCTTTAAGGTGGATTGACACAGATCTCAGGGGAAAGAAAGCATTTTTGGATACATGTTATATTCACTCTGTGGAAACTTTCTGGGTTCTTCCTTCCAAGCTTCCTCATAGAAGGCCTGCTCACTGCTGCAGGTAAGGTAGGAAGAAAGAAATAGGTTGAGATCTAATCCTCTGTGGCAACCTGTGTCTTAGAACTAGAGAAAATAGCTCACCTTTCTCCCTGGCCTCCTCACTACCCAAAAGGCAGGGTGATGGGGGCAATAGGTGGGAACAATAGTTGTGTTACGAGAGTCAGCAAGAATTAAGTAACAATGGAAGATGAGTTCTTCCCCTGAAGAGCTAAGTGTATGTGCAGAGGTGGGGCCACTTTTGCTGAGTGTGAGAGAGGGCGTGTTCCCATCTTTAGGGAGGAGTAGAAGCAGCAGAACCTACCAAAGTTTCCACCATTGAATATGGACCTTTGTTTTGCTGCTTTCTTTCTCTCCCACGTCCTCCAGTAACCCTCTGCTGTGCAGTTGCTCCCCAGTACCCTTGAGCTGCATCCCAGTTGAGTTTGTCCTCCTCTGATGGGCTCCATTTCCCTTACTTTTCCTTCTTCCTGAAGTTTTTCAGCCTGTGTGGGAACAGGTGTTAAGAGGATAACCATCTGGTTAGTTTAATTCAGTCTAAGGTGTTACTTACCAACAAAGGTGGGTATGGTTGGAGAGACAGTCACCAAAACAAGAGTCATAAAAAAATGTACCCTGGTGGCTCAGCCATAAAGAATCTACCTGCAATGCAGGAGAGGCAGGAAATGTAGGTTTGATCCCTGGGTAGGGAAGATCCACTGGAGGAGGAAATGGCAGCCCACTCCAATATTCTTGCGTGGAGAGCCCCATGGGCAGAGTGAACTGGTGGGCTATAGTTCATGGGGTTGCAAAGAGTCAGATGAGAGACAAGCAACTGGAAAAAAGCCTGGGCACCACAACTAAGACCCAGCACAGCCAAACAAATAAAAAAATAAATATTAAAAAGGTCAGTGGGGGACTTCCCTGGTGATCCAGTGGTTAAGAATCCACCAGCCAATGTAGACAACACAAGTCCGATCCCTGGTCCAGGAAGATCCCACACGCCACAGGGCAACCAAGCACATGAACCACAGCTACTGAAGCTTGCATGCCTAGAGTCCATGCTCCACAAGGGAAGACATCGCAGTGAGAGGCCCACAGACCACAGCTAGAGAAAAGCTCATGTGCAGCGATGAAGATCCAGTGCAGCCAAAAATAAGTGAATACAATTTTTAAAAAATGAGTGGCGAAAATTTTTTCTAGGCAGAGAGACCAGCATACACAAAGAAGGTGTAAACCTACACCACATATTTGAAGAACTGAAAAGTTTGATTTGGCTGGGGCATGAAGTTTGTGTGAATGAGTGCCAAGATATAAGACTGGAAAAATAGGTTGGGGCCAGGTGGGGAAGGACCTTTTTTTTTGGGCAAGGGGAGGGACCTTTAATATCATTCTAAGGAATTTGGACTTGGTCCTATAGTTGGGGGTGGATCGCTGAAGGTTGCTAAGCAGGGGATGAATATAATCTTAAGTTTTAGAAAGATAACATTGTTGGCAATGTACTATATGAATTGGAGTTGAAGCTGGAGGCAAGGAGATGAGAAAGGAGAATTTGCAGGGGTCTGTGGAAGAGGGTAACAGACAATGACAACTTCCAAGAAAGTTGCAGTGGGTTGGTAGGAAGGGGAAGTTAGAAGATAGAAATGGTGGCGTTTGACTATTAACTAGTTACAGGTTGATGAAAGAGAGGGAGGGAGTCTTAAATGACAAGTGGTCTCCAGTTTTGGACTTTGGGGAGTGCCATTAACTAATATGGAAATGTGAAGGAGAAGCAGATTTTGTAGGAAAGATAATGAATCCAAGATAACAAAGATTCGGGATGGAGCTTTGGCCAAGAACTTTGATGGAGGACCAAGAATAAAAGGAACCTCAAGGAACTAACATTTAAGGAAAAACAAGAGAGACTGAAAGATAAAGTGAAAAAGAGAAAACCAAGAGACAGAAGTTTCAAGAGGAAAGGAGAATTTCAAGAAAAAGCAATGGTCAACAAAGTCAAAGAATTCGACAGTTCAGAGCTTCCAAGTAGGACAAGGACTTTCAATATGGCTGCTTTGGATTCTGGAAAGACCATATAAATACTGGTCCTAAACCTCTGTTTGAATCTGTGCTTGTGCAGCAACTTTATGATTCCTAATTCATTCTACAAAGTATGCCATGAACATCTGAAAGAAATGTCCCTTATTGTTAAAATAAACTGGAATTCTAATCTGTACATGAGTGTTGTATAAATATAATCATTGTCAGTCTGTCTTCAAGTTCCAGGTCACCTTGGGTATACTAGTAAAGTCAAGTTTCTGGACACAAAAGACTGAGAAGAACAGATTTTAGGCTGTAGAAATTTTTTCAAAGTCATTCTTATTTACATCATTTATAAACCTTCTTGATAATTAGTTTCATGGACAGCCTTCTGTCTACCTTGTGTATTTCCATATCCTCCGCCACTAGTTTTAGGAATACTGTCAGTAGTCATCACTTTCAACAGTTAGTTGGTAAAGAACATACAGCTTGTATTCACTCAAAAACTAAGTGAAAACATGTAGACTAAAGATGAGAAATACAAAGCATTCTTGTTACCACTCTTCTGTACTGTATTTGTGCAAACATACTAATTGATAATGACATTCTTTCCTCATGAACCTAGACGGACCATAGAACTCTTGTTAATGACATTAATCCAGAAAATCACAACCAGCAGCCTAGATTGGATCCATGTGAGGTAAAACTCTGCCCTTTCTAATTTAAATGGGTTGTCAGGGATTCTAGCCATCAAAATTACAGAATTCATCAGGAAAGGATGGTTAATCCTTCGAGTTTGATGTCATGGAGAAAGCAGATATGCTCTTTGACCAAAAGTCCCTGAATATTTTGACAGACTAAATAAATAACAGAAATTATCAGAGTGAAATTATTTAGACAGTGAATGCATTCACTGCCATGGGGGTGTCAACCAGAAAAGAATTTGCAAGAGAACTTACAGGTCATCAGTTGTTGTTCAGATGCTCAGGTGTGTCCCAGTCTTTGCAGCTCCATGGACTATCGCATGCCAGACTCCTCTGTCCTTCACTAATACCCAAAGTTTGCTCAAACTCATGTCCATTGAGTCGGTGATACTAGCTAACCATCTCATCCTCTGCTGCCCCCTTCTCCTTTTGCCTTCCTTCTTTCCCAGTTTTAGGGTCTTTTCCAATGAGTTGGCTCTTTGAATCAACTGGCCAAATCAAGTGGAGTTTCAGCTTCAGCATCAGTCCTTCCAATGAATATTCAGGACTGATTTCCTTTAGGACTGACTGATTTGATCTCCTTGCACTCCAAGGGACTCTCCAGAGTCTTCACCAATTCCAGGGCTCAGCCTTCTTTATGGTCCAGCTCTCACATCCATACATGACTACTGGAAAAGCCGTAGCTTTGACTATACAGATGGACCTTTGTTGACAAAGTGATGTCTCTGCTTTTCAATATGCTGTCTAGGTTTGTCATCGCTTTCCTTCTAAGGAATAAGCATCTTTTAATTTCGTGGCTGCAGTCACCGTCCGTAGTGATTTTGGAACCCAAGAAAATGAAATCTGTCACTGCTTCCACTTTTCCACCTTCTATTTGCTGTGAAGTGATGGGACCAGATGCCATGATTTTAAGTTTATTTACTGTTGAGTTTGAAGTCTGCTTTTTCACTCTCTTTTTTCACCCTCATTAAGAGGCTACTTAGTTCCTCTTCACTTTCTGCCTTTAGAATGGTATCATCTGCATATCTGAGGTTGTTGATATCTCTTCTAGCAATCTTGATTTCAGCTTGTGATCATCCAGCCTGGCATTTTGCATGATGTACTCTGCATATAGGGCTTCCCAGTTAGTGCTAGTGGTAAAGAACCCTCCTACCAATGCAGAAGACTTAAGAGACACTGGTTCGATCCCTGGGTCAGAAAGATCCCCTCGAGGAGGGAATGGCAACCCACTCCAGTATTCTTGCCTGGAGTATCCCTTGGACAGAGAACCGTGATGGGCTATAATCCATAGGGTTGCAAAGAGTCAGACATGATTGAAGCGACTTAGCACACACGTACTTTGCATGTAAGTTAAGTAAGCAGGGTGACAATATACAGCCTTGTACCCCTTTCCCAGTTTGATTCGGTCATATGTTCTGTGTCTTGTTCTAACTGTTGCTTCTTGACTTGCATACAGGTTTCTCAGGAAACAGATAAGGTGGTCTGGTACTCCCATCTTTTTAAGAGTTCTTCAGTTTGTTGTGATCCACACAGTCAAAGGCTTTAATGTAGTCAATTAAGCAGAAGCAGATTTTTTTCTGGAACTCCCTTGCTTTCTCCAGGATCCAACGAATGTTGGCAATTTGACCTCTGGTACCTCTGCCTATTTGAAGTCATCCCCAGGTTTTAAATCCTAGCTCTTCCTCTTACTGGGAATGTAGTAAATTAAGCCTTAGTATCTTCATATGAAAAGTCATATCCATTTCCTAAGTTTGAGACTACCAATTCAGATAGCACATAAAAAGTGTTTGCAAATGAGATCCTTACAAATGTTAGCTCCCTTCTTTCTTCTCTTGTTTAAAATATTCAACAATGAGCTACCTTATCAGAATTACCTTATCAGATCTCACCAGTCTCTACTTGAATATTTCTAGTGAAGGGAAGCTCATTGTTTCACAAGATATTCAATTTTGATCTGCTCTAATTACTTAAAAGTTTGTCTTTATATTGAACAGAAATCTGCCACACAATATAACTTGCTTTGCCACATAGAACTTAGCTTTGAGTCTTTGATATTGGAAGAGGAATACTCAACTCTTTTAAAATATTTTCTTTTCTAAGCTATAGGGTCACCAGTCCATTCAATTCTTCCTAAATGACACTTCCATTATCTCTAGGTTGCCATAATTTGGATCACTTCCAAATTTGCAGGATTTATCTGGCCTTTTTGTTTTTTTCTATCTCTAGCATTAGTTCCAGGAATATAGATATATATATACTGTGTTTTATTTCATTTCATCAATTCCCAGCATAATATTACTTCTGGAGGTAGAATACAATGCAGAATTTCTTATTTTAAATCTATAAATTTAGATTTCTATTAAATCTATAGAAATTATTTAAACTTAATAACTAATAACTAATCAGTAGTAACAAAATTCTCCTCCTCGTGGTTTCAGGGCTTTCAGAAAGGCTCAAGTGCCTTGAATACATTTTAATGGAAGCTCGTTTTACTCACTTTTTGGGTTCACCCCCTTTTCTTGGGTGTGGGACCAAGGCTTGTCCCTTAGATATTCTGATTATGGTGTTGACTAACTAGTTGGTTCCTAAGCTGTAATTATCTTCCTCCTTCAATTAAAATTACATTTCTATATTACAACATGGGCTATTGCAAAATCTAACAATACACATTGGATTTTTATTTCCTTCTAAGCAACTTTTCCTGACAATATGTATTTTTTCTCTGGGTTGTTCAACTGTTAAATGCTGAGGAAGACATTCTTCCTAACAAAGATCAATCAGTGGGCACTTTGCAGTATGTTTTTTTTTTTTTTCTTTTGGTTTTTCTGTGTCCTCACTTGCTGTTGTGTAGTAATTCACATACATGATTATTTCCAGCTTAGAGAATTTTGAGAGACTCATGAACTAGAGCCATACTGATGTGACAGCATAATTGGTGCATATGAAACATTCAGTCAACATATGCTTTTAAAATGTGCCAAATGATAGACTTGATTAATTGTGTATGCAAGATATTAATTCCCCAGCCAGGGATCAAACCCTGTGTTCTCTGCAGTAGAAGCACAGAGTCCTAACTACTGGACCACCAGGGAATTTTCTCTTGATGAATAGTTTTAGTTGAATTTTATCCAATACTTTCCCCCAATTTTTAAAATTATTTTGACAGAGTGTAAACTGAGAATGATGTTTCTAAGCATCACTTCAACCAACATGTATTTGGCATACCTACATTCTGCCAGACCCTGCCTCAGTGCTGGGTGTTTATTTCTAGATGATCAACAATACATGGTCCTTCCTTTGAAGAGGAATGAGACATACATAGTCAGTCAGTCAGTCAGTCAGTTCAGTTGCTCAGTCATGTCTGGCTCTTTGTGACCCCGTGAACTACAGCACACCAGGCCTCTCTGTCCATCACCAACTGCCTGAGTTTACCCAAACTCATGTCCATTGAGTCGGTGATACCATCCAACCATCTTATCTTTGGTCCTCCCCTTCTCCTCCTGCCTTCAATCTTTCCCAGCATCAGGGTCTTTTCAAACGAGTCAGTTCTTTGCATCAGGTGGCCAAAATATTGGAGTTTCAGCTTCAACATCAGTCCTTCCAGTAAATATTCAGTACTGATTTCCTTTAGGATGGACTGGCTGGATCTCCTTGCAGTCCAAGGGACTCTCAACAGTCTCTCCCATCAGGAAGCTTCTGTAAGCCTCTTATCCTTATCCATCAGAGGGCAGACAGACTGAAAACCACAATATGAAAATTGGTTAGAAAACTTACCAATCTGATCACATGGACCACAGCCTTGTCTAACTCAGTGAAACTATGAGCCATGCTGTGTAGGGCCACCCAAGACGAACCGGTCATAGTGGAGAGTTCTGAAAAGACATGGTCCACTGGAGAAGGGAATGGCAAACCACTTCAGTATTCTTGCCTTGAGACACACACAACTCTTTTAAAAATAAAGTTCAGACTACCATGGTCAAAGAACATGGGTTCTTGGAAGAAGATCACTTATTCTTGTGAGAAAGCATATCAAGGGAGATGTTCTTTGCTCCCGTTCCTGCCAACCCATTTCCAGTTAACACCACACATTGAGATTTTATGAACTCATCTAGGCTCTGCTCAAATGCTTCTTCCACCAAAAGAGTGGTGCTAGTCCTCGTGCCCCAGCCCTGTGTATTCTCTTCCTCTTCCAAACTTCTCTGGTCCATTCTCTGCACTTCCTCTCATAGTCAAGTCTCTTTATACCTCAAGGTAAGGTTATTTGCATGTATGTCTATGTTTGCTCACAGTTACTTCCATAATGCCCAATAAATGTTAGTTTGACTGAGAGAAAAGTCTATTTTAGGTAGAACACCTTGATTAAGGGAGAACAAGTTCTATTTTGGTTTTGATTGCCAGGAGTGTTAAAATTTTAGACTCAATGTTTTTTTCATGGAAAACTAGTCTTTCATAAGTTTCTTCAAGAGATTCAGTTTCAGTTTGTATCCATAGTTTGTGGATTTCCTATGTATAGATCACACTCTCATGATTACTAAGAGGTTTCTGAGGTTGCTCCTACAAATGTATGTTAATGGATGCATATTTTTTTTTCTTATAAAAACTTCATAGAAATCAAGTAACTCTATTTTGTGAAAACAACTCCTAGTACTCTTTAGACAGATGGGGAAAACGTCCTCAGATTAGTTTGCTTCAGTTCAGTTCAGTTCAGTCGCTCAGTCGTGTCCGACTCTCCGCGACCCCATGAATCACAGCACGCCAGGCCTCCCTGTCCATCACCAACTCCCGGAGTTCACCCAAACTCATGTCCACAGAGTCAGTGATGCCATCCAGCCATCTCATTCTTGGTTGTCCCCTTCTCCTCCCGCCCCCAACCTTTCCCAGCATCAGAGTCTTTTCCAGTGAGTCAACTCATCGCATGAGGTGGCCAAAGGATTGCAGTTTCAGCTTTAGCATCAGTCCTTCCAATGAACACCCAGGATCGATCTCCCCTAGAATGGACTGGTTGGATCTCCTTGCGGTACTCTCAAGAGTCTTCTCCAACACCACAGTTCAAAAACATCAATTCTTCGGCGATCAGCCTTCTTCACAGTCCAACTCTCACATCCATACATGACCATGGGAAAAACCATAGCCTTGACTAAAAAGTCATAAATTAAAAGACTGCTCATTGAAACTGAAGGTAGCTTTCTACTGAATCATCAGAAGCAATGTATTGAGCAATATGATCTGTATCAATATGTCTTATGAAATTGCCAAGCTAGGAGTTGTATATTTTAGATAAAAAATTTATGTCTCCACTGAGTGTCAAGTATCTTTAAAGTTTTCTGAAAATATTAGTAGAATCCAATCAATTTCTCAGTAAAATGCAAATGACATTAAAAAATTTTTTTAATGTGACTTTATTCTGAGACTTTACTTGGGTTCCCAGAGGCTATGAGAAGAGCTTTCCTCGTTCTGATAATTATCACTTTAACTCTGGAACTTATGGTGGTTGGATTATGATTCCCTTTAGAGGACTGATGCAAACAATTTCTTAATGGTGTTTAGGCCCCTGACAGCATGATTCCTTTAAACAGAGTGCAATAAGTGGGATTTATATCCATGTGACTCATACATTTAAAGAAATAAAGTAGCCAAAATTAATAGATTCAAATTAAATATATTCGGAGCATCCTCTTAATGCCACCAATGTAATGGCAACCACTTATTCTCTGTGCATTGATGATCCTATGTTTGCATTTTGTAAGTGTTGTATATTTATTCTGTATTTTTCAATCTGTTGCATGCATGCAAAGCATTGCATTTACACAGGATTTTTCTGAAAGTTATTCTATGCTCGTCAAAACAAAACAAAATAAACAGACCCCTAAGATTATGAATGATAATCCCCAGGAGCCCTGAGGTTTTCCTCAGCCTGTTTTCTATGCTCTATATTTACTTGTTGAATGAATGAATAAATAAAGCGATGGATTCAGGAGACATGGAACTTGACCTAGTGGAAAAGCTGCAGTTGAAGGATTTTTAGACCAATGTTGATGATGGGATAACTATACTTGAATTATTTAGCTAAAGTTCCATTTGAGATGCAAAAGTTTGATGAAATAGTGCTTTCCTATTTGGTGATTTTTCTTACCAAAACAAACATAAATTAAGTGACCCCAAACATCCTAAATGGAGGTAAGTTTTGATGCTGTAAGATGTCAGGATATATGTGTGTCTAACAAGTGTCTTGTGATGCACATTACCCATTTTGGGGATGACATTTTGCATGATTTAAGTTTTCAGGGTCCCATTGGTTGGAAAGTGCAGCTAATCAAGAAATCATTATGTAACCTGTCGCTCGAGCTTTGTATCATGGGAGTTACAATATTGTATTTTCCTTTAACTCCTCAGATCATCTCCTATTTGCTGTGTATCCTGGAGGTGACAGATTATGCTGATAATGATGACTAAATGTTCACTGGCTTCTCCCTACTGAGACCTACCTTCCCCTAAAGCTGTTCTCATCTTCCCACTGGTTAACATTCAGGTATCCTTGCTCCTTCCAACTCTACAAGCTGTAAAAACACCTGCCAGAGTCACGTAGGAGAGGGAGAGATTCCACTGCAGGCTTCAGTGGGGAACTGAAGCAAATTCTCCCACCTTCACGTCACCCCTTGGAGGACTCTTCCTTCCTTTCAGCCTCTGACTCATGAAACAGGAAAACCAAACTTTATTGTTCTGCTTTATCTCTAACACCACTGTCCAGTGAACTCTGTATTAGTATGGATCAAAATCTGTTCTTGTTGTTTCAGGATTATCTCTTGATTAGATGCTGATTGTATATGTTTGTTTTTTTTTAAATAATGAAGAAAATTTATCTTAAGCCTACACAGTCATTTATTAGGTAAGATAGAGAAGTTAGACATCGAAATTGCTCTATTCAGAACCAGCACATAAGACTGTTTAAAATGAGTGTTGGATAAAAATAACTTAAAGTACCTTGGATTTACTTTTACTTAACGAAACATGTAATATAAAATGTAATTAAATATTTAAGAGTATCATAGTTTTAAAATATGCCCTCAAAATATCAGCTTAACTTATCAAACCCATAAAATGAATGAGGTGTCATATCTTCTAGGAGGAGTTGATTAAGACTCTCACACTTTTTAAAAATAATGAGCATGTACCACATGTGGAGCAATGTCACTTCTGCCAATTAAAAATGGTGATGACTTACTTTATTCCGTTTATGCCTATGCAGCAAAGAAAAATAATGTATGAAACCTTATCATGCATTTACCTTTAGTTCATAAAAACTGAGATTATTGTCACTAGATTATGTAAAGACTTACCTATAATTGGTGCTAAATAAATATTTATTGAATGAATGAATACACAAATAAACGAATACGGGATGCTTTATTTAGACATTTAGTTTAAATGCTTTTAAACTAAACATTAAAAAAACTAAATATTACACTTCAGCTGGCTGCATGCGTGGTGTGTGCTCAGTTGCTCAGTCGTGTCTGACCCTTTGCAACCCCATGGACTGTAGTCAGGCTCCTCCATCCGTGGAATTCTCCAGCCAAGAATACTGGAGCCGGTTGCCTTTTCCTACTGCAAGAGATCTTCCTGACCCAGGGATCCAACCTGCATCTCTTGTGTCTCCTACATTGCAGGCAGGTTCTTTACAGCCTTAAGCAATTTTTAAAAATCGCATGATATTTTCAAGTCAATGAAATATTTCAAAATGGATATACTTTCCTCAGCAGAAACTTCATGTATATGTAATTTTAGGAAGTGGTTTACAAGAGGATAACTAAAATGACTATATTCTGACCAGCCAAGTTCATAATACCCTGTGTTTACAGTGTTTTTCCTGAGAATTCCAAATGCTGGGCTAATGTGATTATATGTGTTATTCTTCTGTCTTTTTCAGAAGGTGAATCATCTCAAGTTGAGTAACTTGTTTTGAGTAAAATAATGACTCACTGAATGAAGCCTGAAATACCATCTAGTTTCTGGTAGATCCCCCTACCTCTCTGTGGACTATTTTATTTACAGGTCTCCTTCTAAAGTCTATTTCCATGATTTTGAAAAAATTGCATTTCTTTAAGAATATATGCATTGTGAAACATAAGCAATAGCATCTTTCAGCAACTGGAAATTCACAGGTAATTTAATTTGAAGGAAGATCAGAGTGTAGAAGTGGTTTCTGAAAAGGCTGGTGGCCCTATCTTTGCATTCCAAAGAGTTTAAATAGTTACTCTGTGAAATTTGCAATCTATGGCATATGTGTAAAGCATTGCGTTTACTCAGGATTTTCTAAAAGTTATACCATGCATGTTAAAGGAAAAAAAAACAACCCTGAAAATTGTAACAATCCCCTGGAGTCCTAAGGTTTTCCTCAGCCTCTTTTCTATGTCCTGGACATGTAGAACCCTTCCATTCAATCTGAGGAGTGGTGTTAAAATTAGTGTCTTACAATTCTGACATGGTTTGCAGCTTACAATGCTCTTTCACAGAAATTGGTCTTTTTGATGCTCACAACAGCTTGTTATGTAGGGAGGATAAATATTATTACACCAATATGTCCTGTTAGAAAATTTGACCTTTTAGCAATCAGCTAAGAAGAAATACTTCAGGTGAAAAAGAAAATTGCACATTTCTTTTTTGAGATTGAAATTATTTTGGAGTTAGCATGAGGAGAAGGGAAAGAATGAATAAGTCTAGTGGTCTGAAAGAAAATCTGCAAATTAATTTCTTTAGTTACAGAGTGACTTTGTTTCTTCTTTCTATGATAATAACAGTTACCATTTAGTTAATGCTTATTCTGTGAAATGAGAATTAATTCACTGAATCCTCATAACAGTCATGGTACTATTTTTGCGTTGATATTTACAAACCAAAGAACTGAAGAACAGAAGGGTAAATAAAACCACTGAAAAGTAGCAGAGCTGGAACCCAAATCCAGGTGTCAGCTTCTGCATCTGTGTTCTTAATGACTGTGCTCAGTGGTGGGCGGGTTTAAGCCAGTTCTGCAGCAGAATACATAAGTAGATCCTAAAGTCCATAGTGTAGATATTCCCATTATGGCCAATTTCAGGTTGTTGTTGTTTAGTCGCTAAGTCATGTCTGACTCTTTTTCGAACCCATGGACTGTAGCCTGCCAGGCTCCTCTGTTCATGGGATTTCCCAGGCAAGAATACTGGAATGGGTTGCCATTTCCTTCTGCAGGGGATCTTCCTGACCTAGGAATTGAATCCAATGGTTTAATAACCAGCTTGTGAAATTGCTAAATATTTATTGATCAGCACTTAAGAGCAGGTACAAGCCTGCCCTAGTACATCATCAATTATCCTACATGGAGCTTTCAACACAGTGTTGTCATGAAGATGGACTATTTAATTACTACTATTGTTTAAAAATCAACTTTGAAATATGACTTACATACAATAAAATGTACCCATTTTATGTGTATTGTTTGAAGACTTTTTACAAATAGATATACCGTCGTCATAATCAAGATACAGAACATTGCCATTAGTCTCCGTGACCCTTCCTAGTTTACCAGTTCATCTTCACTCCACCACCCGTTTCAGCCCTGGAAACCACTGATCTGTTTTTTTTTCTTTTTGCCACACAGTATGAAGGATCTTACTTCCCTGACTGCCCAGGGATCGAAACCGTGCCCCCTGCAGTGCAAACATGGAGACTTAACCAGTAAACCACCACCACAGATCTGTTCTGTGTCACTGTAGATGAGTTATTTTTCCCCCTGGAATTTCATATAAATGGAATCATATGGTATGTATTGTGTCTAGGTTCTTTTGTTCAGTATGAGAGTCTTAAAATTCATCTGTGGTGTTTTTGTGTCCGTTCGGATCTACGGGTAAGTTGTATTCTGTTGTATGTATGTGGACAGGGAGGCCTGGCGTGCTGTGATTCATGGGGCCGCGAAGAGTCGAGCAGCAGCAGTGATGGAGAGAATATATTTAATAATGGTTTTTAGTTTGATGTTGAATTTATGATACTAATATTCAGTTCAGTTCAGTTCAGTCGCTCAGTTGTGTCCGACTCTTTGCGACCCCATGAATCACAGCACGCCAGGCCTCCCTGTCCATCACCAACTCCCGGAGTTCACTCAAACCCATGTCCATCGAGTCAGTGATGCCATCCAGCCATCTCATTCTCTGTCGTTCCCCGTCTCCTCCCGCCCCCAATCCCTTCCAGCATCAGACTCTTTTCCAGTGAGTCAACTCATCGCATGAGGTGGCCAAAGTATTGGAGTTTCAGCTTTAGCATCAATCCTTCCAATGAACACCCAGGATTGGTCTCCTCTAGAATGGACTGGTTGGATCTCCTTGCAGTCCAAGGGACTCTCAAGAGTCTTCTCCAGCACCACAGTTCAAAAGCATCAATTCTTTGGCGATCAGCTTTCTTCACAGTCCAACTTTCACATCCATACATGACCACGGGAAAAACCATAGCCTTGACTAGACGGACCCAATGGTATTTTAATCTTAGATCCAGTACGAAGATTTAAGAAACATTTACTACCTCATTAAAAAGTCTTTTACTTAAGTATATGAATATAGGTTTTTATTTGATGTTTGGATTTATTTTTAGAAGACTGGGTAGTCCAGACTGGCTGCTTGGTTCTCTACCCTGTAAATAATGACTAGCTTTCCTTTTTTACTTTATGCCTTTTAGAATTTGCCTCCTTACCGGTGGACTTTTTGGAAACTAATACCACTTATTTAAATAAGAAAGCCTTAATTTATTAAGTTGATACTTTTAAACAGACTTGCTTTTTCCCTTCTCTTTCTCTTTCTGAAGGAAACAAATTCCAAACCCATTTTGTAGTATTCAACATATCTCAGTCGTCAGTTTAGTCACTCAGTCGTGTCCGAATCTTTGAGACCTCACGGACTGCAGCACAACAGGCTTCCCTGCCCATCACCAGCTCCTGGAGCTTGCTCAAACTCATGTTCATTGAGTCAGTGGTGCCATCCAACCATCTCATCCTCTGTCCCCTTCTCATCCTGCCTTCAGTCTTTCCCTGCATCAGGGTCGTTTCCAGTTGAGTCAGTTTTTTGCATCAGGTGGGCAAAGTATTGAAGTTTCAGCTTCAGCATCAGTCCTTCCAATGAATATTCAGGACTGATTTCTTGTAGGATGGACTGGTTGGATCTCCTTGCAGTCCAAGGGACTCTCAAGAGTCTTTTCCAACACCACAGTTCAAAAGCATCAATTCTTTGGCACTCAGCTTTCTTTATGGTCCAAATCTCACATCCAAACATGACTACTGGAAAATCCATAGCTTTGACTAGATGGACCTTTGTCAGCAAAGTAATGTCTCTACTTTTTAATATGCTGTGTAGGTTGGTCATAGCTTTTCTTCCAAGGAGCGAGCGTCTTTTAATTTTCAAGACTGCAGTCACCATCGGCAGTGATTTTGGAGCCCCAGAAGATAGTCTGTCACTGTTTCCCCATCTATTTGCCATGAAGTGATGGGACTGGATGCCATGATCTTAGCTTTTTGAATGTTGAATTTTAAGCCAACTTTTTCACTCTCTTCTTTCACCCTCATCAAGAGGCTCTTCATTTCCTCTTGCTTTCTGCCATAAGGGTAGTATCATCTGCATATCTGAGGTTATTGATATTTCTCCTGGCAATCTTGATTCCAGCTTGGCTTCATCCAGCCTGGCATTTTGCATGATGTACTCTGCATGTAAGTTAAATAAGCAGGGTGACAATATATAGCCTTGATGTACTTCTTTCCCAGTCTGGAACCAGTCCATCGTTTCACGTCTGGTTCTAACTGTTGCTTCTTGACCTGCATACAGATTTCTCAGGAGGCAAGTAAGGTGGTCTGGTATTTCCACCTCTTTAAGAATTTTCCCCAGTTTGTTGTGATCCACACTGTCAAAGGCTTTGGCATAGTCAATAAAGTAGAAGTAGATGCTTTTCTGGAACTCTCTTGCTTTTTCAATGATCCAATGGATGTTGGCAATTTGATCTCTGGTTCCTCTGTCTTTTCTAAATCCAGATTGAACATCTGGAAGTTCTCAGTTCACATACTGTTGAAACCTTGCTTGAAGAATTTTGAGCATTAGTTTGCTAGTGTGTGACATACCACATATCTCAAGTGACTTAAAAAGCAGGATTAATTTTAAAAATCTCATATCCTGAATTTCCAGTAGGTGGCACTCTTACAAAGCCTAAAGACTTCTGTTTTGGCAATCCATGGTTGTTTTCTAGATGATTCTCTTTCTACTCTCAGTTCAATTCAGTTCAGTTCAGTCACTCAGTCGTGTCCGACTCTTTGCGACCCCATGAATCACAGCATGCTAGGCCTCCCTGTCCATCACCAACTCCCGGAGTTCACTCAAACTCATGTCCATCTTGCAAACCCATTTGTTCTGGATAACTTAAATTCATTTCCCTCTAATTATCAGGGTTATGCATACTGTTCGTTAACCATTTAAAAATGTTCAAAAGAAGAAATATTCTTCAAACCCCTTGATTAATTTCCAAGAGATAACCACTCCAACAATTTAGTATGTACAATATTTTCCAGACCTTTCTCTAGCCCCCCCCCACAATAAGTGCATATAAAAGTTAAAATTTACATAAGTAAAAGTTTAGATTTTTTAAAATAATCATAATGATATGCTTGCCTTTGTTTTCTGATCCTGTACCTGGGTTTTTTCTTATGAGTAGTTTCCCTTTAAGAAAGACCTCTCATTTCTGCAATTCATTAATTGCTGAGTCCAAAAGGACCTTTCCTGTTGGTGTTGAACTAGGGCATGTGGTGGAGTTAATGATGCCTGGACTTTCATGATAAGAATTCTGTGCTAATTGCATTTCTTGGCAGTGAGAGTGGAGTAAGGAGAATTTAAGTAATAAGAAACCTAAAGCTTCCTTTGCCAATTGAAGACTATAGAATATTCGAAGATTTTATCTGAATAGGACTGTGAGTTTTAAACTTGCTGGCTGTTCCAGGAGATGTTCACTGTTGGTGTGTTAGTGGGAAATTTTGTGAAAGCGCTGATTTTTTTTTAAAGGTAGATTCCGCACCACCCCCTCCCCCCACCACAGTATTACCTTAAGGGCAGCTAATTTCCCCCAGAATGAGCAATCCAAGAGACAGAGTCCGATAAAAATGCTTTTGTGACCTAACCTTGGAAGGTGTATGCTGTCACTTCTTCAGTAGGTCTGCTGTATTCATTGTGGGAGGCAACAATGCTCAGGGGCCTGTGTACTAGGAGGTGAGGCTCCCTGGGGCCATCTTGGAGGAACCACAAGGAATAATCAACATAGGTGGCTACCTTATCTGTTTACTTCACTGAGGTATAATTGATACCTAACATTATATTAACAGTTTTAGGTATACAATGTAATGATTTAATATTTGTGTATATATCGGGAAATGGTGACTGCAATGAGTCTAGTTAACATCCATCCATAGTGAAGTGAAGTCGCTCAGTCATGTCTGACTCTTTGTGACCCTGTGGACTGTAACCCACCAGGATCCTCTGTCCATGGGATGCTCCAGGCAAGAATACTGGAGTGGGTTGCTATTTCCTTCTCCAGGGGATCTTCCCGACCCAGGGATTGAACCCAGGTCTCCCGCATTTCAGGCAGATGCTTTAACCTCTGAGCCACCAGGGAAGCCCAACATCCATCCATAGATGGTTACTTTAAAGCCATGAGATTAGATGAGATTACCTAGGGAGTAAGCGGAGAAGGCAATGGCAAGCCACTCCAGTACTCTTGCCTAGAAAATCGCATGGACAGAGGAGCCTGGTGGGCTGCAGTCCATGTGGTTGCTACTAGTTAGACATGACTGGGCGACTTCACTTTCACTTTTCACTTTCACACATTGGAGAAGGAAATGGCAACCCACTCCAGTGTTCTTGCCTGGAGAATCCCAGGGATGGGGGAGTCTGGTCGGCTGTCATCTATGGGGTCGCACAGAGTCGGACACGACTGAAGCGACTTAGCAGCAGCAGCAGCAGCAGCAGGGAGTAAGAGTAGAGAGAGAAGATAGCAGGATTAAGTCAACATTCAGAGGTCACAAAGAAGAGTCAGAAAAAGCCTCCAGGGAGTTGATGCCTTTGGGAGCCCAGTGGAGAAAGTATTTCCAAAAGAAGAAAAGGCTGAGAAACTAAGATAATAGCTAAGAAATGATCACCAGATTTATACCTGAGCAAAACCCGTTTCTCCTTGGAATCTCACACAATTCAGATGTAGTTGTAAGGAAAACAGGTATTGTTTAAAACAGTAACTATTTGCAGCCACATTTGAGTACCAGAAAGTAGCCTCATGTATTACTTGTGGGTGATAGAGCTTGTGCAGGAAAGACCTTGATAATCTCTTTGGGTCTGAACAGTAAGGTTCTCCTAGAGTTAGTTCTGGAAGGTGAGGGCTGGAGAGTTGAGTTGCCATCCATAATAAAGGAAGAAGAATGGAGTATCTGAGACCGCTAGCGAATTTAAAAGAAAGTGTGACTTCAGAAAGCTGCATACGAAGCGTGTCAGCTGAGAATGACAAAATGACTCACCTCCCGTGGGCTTTTGCACCCAGCACTGGAATTCCTCCAGGCCTGCATGACCCGCTTCTCTCCATTCTCCTCCTCTGACACTCCTTGCTCATCAGTTCCCCTGGTTTCTCCACAGGGTTTTGGTTACACACGAAAAGCAATCATAGGACGAGAATACTGAGTACTCGCTAGGTTCCAGGGACTGTTCCTACTGTTTTATGTACGCTACCTCATTTAATTTTCACAAAGCCACTCCACTCTAAGAATAGGAAATGGAGGCATACAAGAGGTTAAGTTACTTTCTATTAAGTATTAAGGTCAGAATTTGAACTCAGTCTGGCTTCAGAGATTTGGCTCTTAATCAGTAAATCTTGCTCGTGTTTTCCTTTTAGGGTTTTGAATTTGGCAACTCAGACTGAACCAGTCTGAATCACCATCTACTCAGGCTTAGACTTTGGCCATCTTCTGCCCTAGCCAAGGAATGACATCTGTTATTGACTCGTGGGTCTGACCCACCCCAATAGAAACCCCACCCTGGGCCTTGCTGGTGCCAGATAGGAGAAAGGCCATCAAAGCAGTGTGTGTTCACGCCCCTGTGTCCTTTCCTACGTGCTTCCTCTATTTCCTTTCTCCCGTCTCTGCCTTGTTGGTTTCTGTATGAAGTATTTGGTTGCCTCGTCACAAATTTTTCTTTTTCCCTCTAGTGTCCTTTGATCTTCTATCCACCCTGTCTCAGCGTATCACCATTCCTGGTAGATGTCTATCTCCTCCCTCAGTCTCAATTGTGAGCTTCTCTAGGCAAGGACTATACCTCTGAGTCTCCAGTCTGGCACACTGTGAGGGTTCGTTAAGAGTTTCTTGAGTGAATGAAAGAAGGTGCTAGGAAATGAACAGGACAAATGTTATGCCCTGCACTGAACAATACATTTTTTTTTTTTTGTAAACTTGATGGGCTGATGTAAAAAGGAAAGAACTATAAGAATCTTTTTTGTTGCTGCTAATTATTCTAATTAAGTGCTTCATTTATTTTTTTGATGTGGACCATTTTTAAAGTCTATTGAATTTGTTACATTATTGCTTCTGTTGTTTATGTTCTGGATTTTTGGCCATGAGACATGAGGGATCTTAGCTCCTGACTGGGGATCAAACCTGCACCCCCTGCCTTGGAAGGTAAAGTCCCAACCACTGGACTGCTAGGGAAATCCCAAGAATCTTCTTAACTTCATCTCCATCCTCAACATCTTTAGCTCAGTGTTTATCGACTTCATCAGTAGCATTTCACAAACCTCTCTCTATGCCCTTGACTGTGTTATTGGCGTCAAGAAGGTACACATTTCACATTATTATCATTCACCTTTTATTAAAATAGTACTACTCGATTAAGGTCCTGTGATTAAAAATATGTTCTAGGTCACTAGAAGAAAGTTTACTTAAGGACTACTTCAGGTCCAGAAAGATGTAAGGCAATTTTGATTTGTTATCAAGACCCACATTTCCACAATGATTTGTAATTAAATTTTGTTTCGAAGGCCAAGGAAAAAAAAAACAGACTCAAAGTGAATAGGGAATCCAAAGAAAATGAAGCAAATAGAAGCAGAGATTGAACTAATATATCATCTTACTCTAAAAGGAATAGTTTCTACTTATAAATTTCTTGTTCCTAAGGAACTAATCACGGGGCAGATCTTGTGAAATTTTACATCAGTTCTTCAATTTCCTGAACTTGGGATGAGACCACCTCACCATTCACCACTTCCTGCACAATTGTCTTGATTTTCCGGGCTTTGTTAGGGTCTAAAGATAAAAATGGAACAAAAGGGGCAAAAGTTAATGCTTCAAATATTCATCTAACATTTGTTGTTTAACTTAGGCTTCTAAATTAGGTATTGACTGATACAGTCCATGAAATTTAAACTTTCAGGTGTGACTTCTGCATTCTAAACAAAATGCATTTTATTTAATAAAATGTATTCAGTGTTGTCTTGTGCACAAATGAAAATGGTTTTCTTTTTAAACACTTAAAATGTGTTTATGATTCTCATAATACCTCTTTGTAGAGTAGATTTTTTTTTCCTTCCTGAACTTGCTGAAAGTTTTAACCCTGTGCAGAGTACTCAATTTATATGCAGGAATGCATAAATCTTTTTTCTTGGCTCCAAATACAAATATACTTTAAATATACACTGCTATATTTAATGAGATCTTACAGTTCTGGTCATTAATAGATGTGATTCTGACTTGTTCTACATGATTCCTAGGGAATCTGCATACCTTTAGAGGAATCAGTTGATGGTGCTTGAGATGTGGAGGTTGTCACATATGTACTTTCCACCAAACAGTCACTGTCAAGAAAACAAGGGAGTTGATATCACATGATGCTTTCTGGAATGGGAAGGAAGAAGGAATTTGCTGTTTGAGTTTTTAAAATGGCCAATGAGAGAAGGTATTCTAAATTTCTTGATTAAGAATGATGGAGTGATGCATCCTGAGAGTAATCAGTTGTTCAGCTACCTTTGTTTTCAAGCCCTGCCTAAAAAGGGCTCTTGAAGTGAAGCCAACTGACAATGAATGGAAGATGTGGTTTCCCAATTTATGATCCTGAATTCTTCCCACCAGTCCAGGCTGCTGTTACTTTTGGAAAGTTCCCTACGGTAGTTTCAAGGTGGTTGCATGGCTGATATTTGATGTGTCATTCTGAGCATTAAAATCAGAACTCTACTGGCTGATTGTTCTAATACACGTCTGCAGTATGCCTCTGTCTGTGGTGCCATTTTTCACCCCAGCATTTTATGAACTTTTATCAAGGAAGATAATGGTGACAATACTTTGCAAAGTGTCGGACAAGACTGAGCGACTGAACTGAACTGGAAGGCATATTAGACATGTCTGACTCATTCACGCCTGACTCTTTGCGACCCCATGGACATGCACACCAGGCTCCTCTGTCCATGGGATTTCCCAAGCAAGAATACTGGAGTAGGTTGCCATTTCCTCCTCCAGGGGATCTTCCCCACTCAGGAATAGAACCTGCATTGAAGGCGATTCTTTACCTCGGAGCCACCTAGGAACCCTTGTGTCTTTATCAGATGTGTTCTTTTCTGTCAACTAAAGAACCCTTCCCGATTCTGTTGCCCTTAAACTGCATCTGGTGTCCACTGTCGGTCAGCCATTGAGGTTATTTTCAATCCCAGTTATGTTTACCCTTGGGCCTCGCCGTCCAGCAGGCGGCGGTAGGTCTCGATTTCCAGCTCCAGGCGGGCCTTGACGTTCAGCAGCCGCTGGTAGTCGGCGCTCTGGCGCTCGGCGTCGGCGCGCACCTGCAGCAGCTGCTCCTCCAGGCTGCCGATGAGCTGCTGCACCTGGGACAGCTGGCCGCAGTAGTCGCCCTCGGTTTCAGCCAGCGAGTCCTCCAGGGATTTCTTCTGCACGTGAGAGAGAAACGGCACAGATGTAACAATGGAGGGGACCGAAATGCAGAAGTCTGCCAATGGTCCATCTTACTCATTTGTATGCATCTCTTGGCACGCGCCCTACCATGGCGAGCTGGGACTGGAGCTCGATCTCCAGGTTTTGAAGCGCGCGCCGCAGGTCGGTGACCTCGCTCTTGCTGGACTGAAGCTGTTCTGTGTTGCTGCTGATCTCCTTCCTGAGCTCCCCGCTCTGCCGCAACAAAAAGGGGTGAGGGGACGTGAGTCAGCCCTGCTCCCCTTTAATACAAGAGTATCCACGCCTTTTGTTTTTGTTAGCAGTACCTTTTCAATGAACCAGGCCTCCGCATCCTTCCGGTTCTGCTCGGCGATGGTTTCATACTGCGCCCGCATGTCGTTGAGGAGCCTGGTGAGGTCCACTCCGGGGGCAGCGTCCATTTCTACGCTGACTTGGCCTGGGCCGCCGGCCCGGCAGCTTTGGAGCTCCTGGGGACAGCGGGTGAGAGGGGCGATGGGGCCCATTGTGACTTTCGTGGGCCTCTTCATCCACAAAAATTAGGAAACATTACCTTTTACGACTGCGTTGGTTTAAAGACAAACCAGTTAATACAAACTATTCAAACATCTTTTATCTAAACATTAGTAGTTTTCTTCTGATTTTTGAAAGAGCTTGAGATGGGCCCCTAAACTCACTGCGGGTCCTAGGTTCTGTGCCTGCCACGCCTGGTGGATGAGCTGGCCCTGCTTCTTGGGGCTTCATGGCCTTCACAAGATGGGAAGGCCTGGTGGAATTGGTGCCCCCCGGGGCTTTCAACCGCAGCTGCCAAACCGAGGGCTGCAGACAGTCCCTGAGTTTGCTCACCGGTTGTACCATAGTCATTGGTTTCCAGTAGAAAGCTCTTTAGGAGTCTTGTGCCAGGGTTATGCTTAATTACTGATATACATTGTGGTATATCAGAGTTCCATGTGTGTACTACACTGGGTATAAGCAGTTTCTCTAGCATATTTAACAGTATGATTATTGGTAGACTTTTATGTTTGAACTTTAAAAATACTGTATTTTTGGAACTTCCTTGGTGGTCCCGGGCTTCCATTGCCAGGGGCACAGGTTTGATCAAGGAACTGAAATCCCACATGCCACTTGGTGTGACCAAAAGCCAACCAACCAAACAAAACCACCCAAACCATAGTTTTAAAATGAAATCAGGACAATTAAAATTCTGATTGTCCACTGTATCATGCATATCTCTTCTAACTCCATATTTATACATTTGAAATGATAATTTTTGAATTTGGTAGAAAAAAGCTGCTTAGAGAGCTGTCCTTTCTGGCTCTCACCTCCTCGTGGTTCTTCTTCAGGTAGGCCAGCTCCTCATTCAGGGTCTCAATCTGCGTCTCCAGGTCAGCTCTGGCCAGGGTCATCTCGTCCAGCACCCTGCGCAGGCCGTTGATGTCAGCCTCCACATTCTGACACAGGGCCAGCTCGTTTTCATATCTGAAAATCAAGTGCAAAACAGTCTAGGGAATCCACACACCCATTTGAATAAGGCCCCTGCCATCTTCAGGATTACTTTGCAAATAAATCTGGCAGCAGTGTAATGAATGATGCTGTCCTCGTTTCTGACTGGCTGCCCTGGCTATGGACAGTAGCTCTCTAGGTGAAGTTTCTGATGGAAGCCTAAAAGTGGTTGAAAATAAAATAATCATTTAGTAATCTTGCTTAACTTTTATTCAAGATTTAATTTAAAACATCGATATTCCTTTAGTAACTTGTACTAGGTTTCAGGATCATCACCAAAGCAACATGTTGTGTGGAAATTCTGTGGAGCAAACAGGACCTTAGGATTTTCCTCCTTATATCTGAGGGGAGGTGGTATAGAAAGGAGGAAGGGATATAAAAATAAGTGCATGGTTAATAATTTAGTTGTATGTGTCATCAGGAAAAAGATTATTTTATTTAACTCCAAGGCACAAACATTATTAATTCATTTTGATGCATGTAAGACTGAGGTTTAGGACGCTGGTGGAATTATCTTGGCACATCATGAGTCAATAGCAAATGTCAAATATGGTATTCCACAGCCCTGGGTTTAAGCAACTTATACTTAAGGACATGTAATGTGAATCTATTGAATCTAGGTAGTTTCTAGAATGCCCAGTGTAAATTTACCAAAACACGTGTGGAACCTGTGGACTGAAGAAGGCTTGAAATATTTGCCATCAATGAAGGAAGGAAAATGGAAAGTAAGAAGAAATGCTGGGACATGTCAGGTATCATTTATCCTACTCACTTCATTCTGAAGTCATCGGCAGCCAGTCTTGCATTGTCGATCTGCAAGATGAGCTGGGCATTTGCGATATTGGCAGAAATGATCTGGCAAAACAGGGGAAAACACACAAAGTGAGGTTACCAAATAGCAATGTTTTGCAAGTATATCTTTGGCAGGAAAATTTTAGGTGATCTTAAAGTGCTATTTTATGAAGAGTATAAAGCAGCTTAACTTTTTAAAAGAGAATATATATGGAGACTCTGATTTAAAAATTAAGAAACATACCTATCCCACAGAAAAGGTAGTGGGAATACAGTCATTTTATGGTAAATGATAAAATAAAACTATGGGCTTCCTTGGAAGTTCAGTTGGCAAAGAATCCACCTGCAATGCTGGAGACCCCATTCGATTCCTGGGTTGGGAAGATCCCCTGGAGAAAGGATAGGCTACCCACTCCAGTATTCTTGAGCTTCCCTGGTGGCTTAGATGGTAAAGAATCCACCTGCAATGCAGGAGACCTGGGTTCGATCCCTGGGTTTGGAAGATCCCCTGGAGGAGGGCATAGCAACCCACTCGAGTGTTCTTGCCTGGAGAATCCCCATGGACAGAGGAGCCTGGAGGACTACAGTCCATGGGGTTGCGAAGAGTTGGACACGACTGAGTGACTAAGCACAGCCCAAATATCTTGAGATGAGAATTACAGTTGAATGGAAAAATATCTAAGTTTTAGGTGATTTATCACTGTAATATCTTAAAAGAGAAAAAAGGAAAGTAAAAAATAATTCCCAAAGCCCCTTGAAAGAAACCATTTTGTTACCTTGTTCCTGAGGTCTTCAATCAATGGATAATATTTACTGTAATCATTCTGTGACCCAGGGTCTCCAGTCCCAGAGCCTCGTGTTTCATACCATTCTCGAATTTTGGTTTCTAGATCAGCGTTAGCCTCCTCTAGAGCTCGAACCTTATCCAGATAGGAAGCCAATCTGTCGTTAAGATTTTTCATGGTTTCCTTTTCTGATCCGGAAATAAGGCCTCCATCGATGCCAGAGAGAATCCCTAGAGAGCCCCCTCCTGAGCTTCCTCCGAATCCAATCCCCAGGCCTCCAAAGCCCCCTCCCCCAGCTCCTCCATAACCAGCACCCAGGCCTCCGGCAAAGGAACTTCCACAGGCACCACCGAAGCCAGAACTAGAACCAAAGCCAGAACTAGAACCAAACATGGAAGTGGCAGAAAAGCCTCCCCCAGAGTTGCCTCCGAAGCCAAAGGCACTGCCCCCGTAGCCGCTTCCAATGCTTGAGGCAGACATGCCCCTGACTCTGCCTAGGGTCCCACTCTGGGAGGACAGCCGCTGAGGCAGCCCAGAGGTGCACACAGAGAGGGACATGGTGCTGCTGGAGGGCCCTATAGCTCAGGAGGGTGCAGTGTCAGCAAGGCTGGAAGGCTAACCTTTTATAGGTGTCTGAACGGGTGTTGCCTTGCAAAGTTCACTCTCCATCCAAAATACAGTGGCCCCCCTTTTTTGGCCAGCTTAACAAGAAAATGATTTATGCATATTGACAATTCACTGGTATAGAAATAATTGAATAATTTTTCCCATTACATATCTGTGATAGAAAGAAGAAATCTGGGTGGAGTGCAGATAAGTTGTCATAAAGAATTTTTTTCTCCAAATTATTCTGTTGCTCACATTCTCTGCACTGAGCAGTGTCTTATGCATAGGGGTAAAGCAGTGAGTGATTGCTGAGTGGGTAAATTAATGAATACTTCTTCCTAAACCTTAAGCTTCTTAAAGTTCTTCCCTCATATCTCCTATTTGTTTCCTTTTGAAAACTCAGTATGAACCATCTGATCATGATCTAGTCTATCTTCTAACAGAATATAGTTTCAGAAACAGTTGTAAAATTCACTGGGAGAAATGGGGAACAAATGCATTTTCCAGATTGATACTGGAATTTGAGTTTCCAAGGATTTAAAAATCTTGTCATTAGGTTGTTGCATTTTTTTTTCTGATTCAATAAGAAGACCTCTTAAACATTGAAAATACTCTTTTTTTTTTTAAATCTTTTTACTGCACTCCACTGGATCTTAGTTCCTCTTAGTTCCTTGACACTGGAAGCATGAAGTCTTAACCACTGGACCACTAGGGAATTCCCTGAAAAATGCTATTTTTGAGTAGAATATGATACGAGTAATACTTCCGGCAGATCTTCTTTTACATAAAATTTGACCTTAGCAAACTCTGTGTAATCAGGAGCCTTGTCTGACAGTTCACTACTGCCAACTTTGTTAGCATATATATATATATATATAAAACCCAGTTGTTCTTTTTGTTATTGAAATTGTATCAATGCTCATCCATTGAACCCCTGGACCCCCAAATATCCAGATGTCTGACTATTTTCTGGCTCTGACTCCAACCTCTTTGAAGGTAAAGTTCTTCAGTTCTGTGAACACTCCTGTGAACAGCTGGATCTACCTGTGCCTACTAGTTGATCTGGGGGCAAATCAGAGGGGTTCCACTTGAAGTCCATGTGAGACCTCTAGAGGGAACACCCAATGTCAGTTCTCACAAATGGAAGGATCTTGTGACCCTCTTTATATTTTCCTAGGGACAAGGATTGATGAACTCAAAGTGAAATCCTACTACAACTTCCTTTTACCTTTTTATAGGAAAGACATATGCCAAAGGACATATTTGCTCCCAACCTAGACACATCACAAAGAGCAAGCTAGTGAGATGCCTAAATAAAGGATTTTTTAAGCAAGAAATTTGCAGAAATTGCATGTTCTCCTTCACAATAGATATAGAAAGGATGCAGCAGTCCACAGCAGACTCAGCTTGAAGAGAGGAGCCATCATCCAGCCATTTGTTTCATTTCTTGAGAGAATGGAAACTTGTTAAGTTGAAATGTCAGCGGTCCCAGTTTCATATGGAGATTTTTACCAAGAATTCCATTCGTCTATGTTGCCAGCACTTTGTCCGAGCTTGTCTTTTTTGAATCATTAGTAGTTATTGTATACTGAACGATGTTCTAGACAGTGGGCAGGTGAACTACAGACATTATTTTTAACCTTCGTGGCAACCTCTTAAGATGGTAAATTTTATCCCATTTTATAGATGAGCAGTCTGAGGGTGAGGATGTTAAGTGGCTTATTTAAAGCCACACAGCCAGTAGATGACCAAGATAGGATCTGGGGCTGCAGATAGACAGACAACACAACCCTGCCTCTAACAGTGAAAACTAAAAGGACAGAGGGTCACTCTGACCCCCAAATTGTGAAACTAGGTTTTTGCCCTGCCCACCAACCAGGAGTTTTAGTTCTTTTCCTTTTCAAAATTGAACTTCATTTCTCAGTGTTTAGCATGAGACCCAGCGATTTACTCTTTAAGGTTTGCAAGAAATGGCATCACACATGAAATCCTGCAAACCTATAGGCAAATGTGTTTTTACTTACACTTTTTGAAATGTAACCACATTTCTAGAGATCTTATGAAGTACTAGTTAAGTGACAGCCCCCCAAGACAGAGTGATTCCATTTTTTGGCCCTGGAAATGAAAGCAAATATTACTTGCTTACCGAGTCAGAAGGAATGTGCCAAATTCTGAGCTATAACTTAGTGATATCACAAAATATGGAAATATGATTAACTTGAATTTTTGAACTTGGAAACAATTTTGTGCTGAAATGTATACTTTCTAAACCTCATGCCTATATGTAAAATTTAAATAATTTGGTTCAATGTAAAACACTGTTTACACATATACCTTTGTGTTTTTATACATATTATATATTATCCTAGACTGAAAGCTTCTCAGGTGAGGACTATATCTAATTCATTTTGTATCCTGAATCTTAGCCTAGTGTTTGCTAAACTTCATTCTTGCAAACTTGGAGTTATTGCACTTGAAAGAACTTAATCCTTAATATATTTGAATCTGTCATTTAAAATTTATTTCACTTGAAAAAGACTTGGCTCTAATTTACTGGTATGTTTTGACCAAGATTTATGCTGAATCCAATTGTGAATGGGGCGCAACTTCAGAAGTGGAAAAGAGAAATATTTCTTCTTCAGTGGATTTTTTTTTGTAACGGGGAGGGAGGGCTAAGTTAAATAATTAGGCCTCTAGTTTAGAGAATTTTTTTTTCTTTGGCTACACAGCATAGCATGTGGGGTCAGGGTTTCCTGACCAGGGATCAAACCCATATCCCCTGCATTGGCAATGCAGAGTCTTAACCACTCCCTCAATTCCCATGAGGGAATTTAATATTTTAGAGTTTTTAGAAGTACAAGTAACTTTTCTGACAGCTGTAAAAATATAGGAAGGTGGAAATGTATAAAATGGGGTTGTTGGCGAAATGAAGCACAGGGGAAAATGACTACAACCAGGGTGAACTGTTCAAAAGAATTATGTCTCCATTTTTTGGTAGAGTTTAGAGAATATTCAAAATAATAACTGTTATTGACATGGCATTTGTAAATCTTTAGATTTTATTAAGTAGAACGTGTGCTCATCTTATGTCAGATTGGTTAGTTTCCTAGTCTTTGACTGCAGAATTCCCTCCTGAGTTCTTTCTCTTAAAGACAGACCTTTCACTTTGTGCAATTCACTGATCACTTGGTCCGTAACGGCTTTTCTTTTTTGGGTCCGTAACACCTTTTATTTTTGCTTTGAATATCATTTTATCCTATCAGTGAGTGAAAGAATATTGAATTACTGATATAGAATGCTTTGCTTTTGAGATGAGGATGAACAAGAATCCTAGTGGTCACGATTGAGGTTGATTTCTGGGCTTCAGAGCTCAGTGATTCTCAAAAGCAGGGGAGGATTGTACGTGGTAAGAAAGAGAAGTAGGAAGATAAAATAATACCCTGGTAAGGCTCATTTTGGAAGTGAGTCTAGGAGAGAAAAGGGAAATGAAAAAAATAGAGATCACTGAAAGTGAAAGTTGCTCAGTCGTGTCCAACTCTTTGTGACCCCATGGACTATACTGTCCACAGAATTCTCTTGGCCAGAATACTGGAGTGGGTAGCAGTTCTCTTTTCCAGGGGATCTTCCCAACCCAGGGATAGAACCCAGGTCTCCCACGTTGCAGGTGGATTCTTTACCATCTAAGCCATGAGGGGAGCCCAAGAATACTGGAGTGGGAAGCCTGGCCCTTCTTCAGGGGATCTTCCTGATCCAGGATTCGATCCGGGGTCTCCTGCATTGCAGGCAGATTCTTTACCAGCTGAGCTACCAGGGAAGCCCAATGCCTTAGGCTGGAATTGTTATTTGAGGGTGTAATCAGGTACCTGAGACCACTCCCAAGTGAGTGACAGTGAGAGCAGAGGGTATCCTCAGGTAAAGTTTTGATTTTATATAATTTCATTTTTTTTCTTTTTATGTGTTGTAACGACTCTGTGTGGAAATAATTCCCAAAGCCCAGGAAAAAAAATGTTCTCTCCACCCTAATTTCACCTCTAGGTTTTCTCTCTGCATTGGATAGCTCCATGTCTGCACTGATAATTTCATATAAATCACAAAATACATTAATGATAATTCAAATGTATGATAAAGAAACCTGTATTTACCGACTATGAACCTGCTGTGGGTCTGTATGCCTGTCACAAGTAGGATTGTCCTGTTCTGGTTCTTAGCTCCTGTAAGAAGTATGAGAGTTAAGTACAGTTGCTACTGGTAGAACTGGAGGTAGAACCATCTGGTTCCACGAGTGTGTATGGTCTCATCTACTTTCTTTGAAAGATTACTTGGAAGAAACTAGAGTTAGACCAAAAGGCAAGGACTGATCTTCATTTTTTGTGATAGGAAATTGAGTCAAAAATAATAGTCCCACCTCTTTTTTCACAAAGCATCATTATTGTCATATGACAATGGCCATGAGTAGTGAATTTCAAAAGCATCTCCTGTAAGTTTTTTATTAGTTAGACTCACAATGTCAGATATTTGTATGTTAGAGCTTCAGACTCTTCCGGAATGTGTCTCAGGACGTGAAAAAGATTCACTTCTAAATATTCTTAACATCTTTAAAAGCAATTTACTAACTAAAGTGACTTGGAAGGAAATTAAGAAATGAGAAAGAAACCTCTTTACTACTTTGAAAAGTAATAGATTGAGAAGGGATGAGAACAATATCTTTTCTGACAAAGGCTGTGCTGAATCAAATCTTGTGTGTGTGATGTAAGCTGGGCATTTGTGATAATTGGATGTTGTAAGTGTCTGGCTAGTGACAAATGACAATTAGTAAATGACAAAACAACTAAGGACAGGCATTCATTTCAAGTGTGACTCAGTAAGTGTTTGTCAACGTAATTTTTTGCTGAAAAAGATATGATGACTTTAGACAAACAGCTCTGAGTTCAATCTTGCTCTGTTACTTGGCAACTGTGACTTTGGGAAAGTACTTATTTTGTGTCTTCATATATAATTCTCATTTGTCCTTATGTGTAAAATGGGAATAATATGGTAGGTCAAACCAGGTAAAATAGCTATTTCTGAAGGTCAAAGATGATCATATATTGGCAAGTTCATATGATTCAGTCCAATTCCCTCTACCTCACAGGTAGAAGACTTTCATTGTAAAGATTAAATAGGAAAGGCATATAGAATGATGGCACAATGTTTAGCTCATAGTAAGTGCTCAATAAATGGTAGATATTACTATCTTAAGTGAATCATGTTATTATTTTCAATATAATAATCACTCAAAATCCTGTTTATTTATAAACATGAATATTAAAATTTAAATTTGAGCTATCCATTTGCTAGAATACAATGATAAAGGGCAAGTTAATTTTTTCCTGGAAACATTTGCAAGGCAGTTATTACTCACAAACATGCAAATTTAGTGAAATTTAGAATTTAGAAGTCTCGCTAGAATACAATATGTGACCTTTCGAATCTGGTTTCTTTCACTTGGTATCATGTTTCTAAGGTTCACCCATGTTGTAGCATGTGTCAGTACTTCATTCCTTTTTATTGCAGAATACTGTTCTGTTATGGGGCTTCCTCAGAGGCTCAGTGGTAAAGTACCCTCCTGCCAATGCAGGAGACGCAAGAGTCAGAGGATTTGATCCCTGGGTTAGGGAGATCCCCTGAAGGAAGGCATGACTACCCATTTCAGTATTTTTGCCTGGAGAATCCTGTAGACAGGAGCCTGGCGGGCTACAATCCATAGGGTCACAAAGAGTCAGACACGACTGAAGGGACTGAGCACGCAAGCACTATTCTATTGCTGAGATATACCACATTTTGTGTATCTGTTCATCAGTTGATGGGTGGCATTTGAGTTGTTTCCATTTTGGGGTTGTTATGAATAATGCTGCTATGAACATTTATATACAAAAGAACACATTGTATGATTCCGTTTATATGAAATGCCCAGATTAGGCAAATCCATAGAAGGAGGAAGTGGATTAGTGGTTTTCAGAGGTTGAGGGGAAGAGGATTGGAGTGACTGCCAAAGGAGCTTCTTTTTGGAGTGATGCAATGCTCTAAGATTAGATAGTGGTGATGGCTGCACAACTCTGTGAACATACTAGAGACAGCTGGATTGCATACTTTAAAAGAAGTAATTTTATGGTGTGAATTATGCTTCATTAAAACTATTATTAAAAAATAGTGAGAAACATTTCATAACATACAATTACCATGTAAAGAATGAGAGCACCCGATGATGATTTATGCAGTTTATTATCATAAGGAGAAGCATTCTGCCTTGAGAAAGGTTTTGCTAATTTTGTTTTTAATCTACTCCCATTTCAAGCATAATGTGCTTCGTTCTTATTCTGCTCAGCGTTTATGATTGGAATTTGACTCTCAAATTATTCAGAGCCGAGTTGAATTTTAAAGACAGCCAAGACAATGAGGGGGGAAGCAAATATAATTTAAAGCTAGCAGGATTATACTGAAAAATTCAGTGAAATTAACCAAGAAATTGACTCAAGAATCCAGGAAACCCTGAAAGGAGATTTTTGCATTCCCCATCAGAAATGGGAGGTGTTAGAGAGGTTCATTTGTAGTTTGCATAGCCTCCTCTGCTTTGTAAGGTTTAGTAATGATATTAGGTGGTCTGTAGCTTGTGATTAATGCATTTTATGTTAAAGGTGGCAGTAATGATATTTTAACTATCCCAGTGATCATTGGATTTCATTTTTGTAGGCAATTCGCAGCTTCTCTGAGTAAAACATTTATATTCAATTTCAGAGACTGGTAAATGGACTCCCCTCTCCCCCTTCTAATCACCAAGAAGCATTGATAGTGCTTTCTGATGCCACTTTCTTGAAGGGAGCAAAAGTTACAGCTACATTTCCTTCAAAACCTCAGCAGCATCACCTTCTGCCAGCCCTTCATATACTTTCTTCCATTTCTTTGACTTCAGATGACACAACCTTGCCATCCACTACTTCTTGCACGACTGTCTTAATCTTCCTGGTTTTCTTTATATCTGAATTGAGATTTAAATATAAAATGTTAATTCAGACCCAAGACTCTACTATTTTAGAATACTCAGCTTTACATTATTTTGTATGTATTTCCTTCTTTTAGAAAGGAGTTGAACCCATTCTCTTTCTGAAATGATCTTAAGTTCATTTTCTAAATAAAAGCGAAAAATTTTCTACTCTTCCCACTCCCCACAAAAGACATATGTCATATTGAATTAAGTAAAATGCACATTTTCATCTTGTTTTTCTCTTTTAGGATATCTCAGGACCTGCGCCTGAAAATCACCCCGTCAATGGGAATGTGAGAAATTTCCCATATGGAGGGTTTCTTTATGTGATGTGCCCTGTTTTCAGAATCCCTAAGGGGATATCTGTTTACTTAAGAGCTGACTTTCCTTTACTTTTCACCAGTGGCAGATAAGTGGTAAACTACTGAGTGAGAATTCAGTCTTATAGGAAATGTGTAAGAATTTAGAATACTTACCTCTCTCATCCAGAGTGCTTAACTGATATTCTCTAGTTTTGTTTTTCATTTTTTTAAGAAAAGGAAAAAAAGAAAAACAGAAAAATGTGTTACTGCCATTTTGCAAATGAAATGCTCTCCTGCCTGTTCTGCTTAAAAATTAAGTGAGTGATGTGTGTTTTACTACTGTTTGTATCTTTCCCCCCTTTGTAATGCTTGCTCCTTCAAGCTGGAGTGTCTTACTTTTTAACTTGAAAAATCCATAGCTTCAGAAATGACTGGTTTAACATACATTACGGATTTTTAATTACTAGAAGTTTCTGTAATTAAAATAACAAAATTACGAAGGCGGTTTACATCTTGTATTCTCTTGGTGCCTTTCATGGGGGTGGTATTTGGAGACGGTTGCTGCTACAGCACTGATGATTCTCAGACTGGTTCCTATAGGCCTCTGTGGCCTGTTTTTCAATTCATGATCTTGCAATGAGAACTCTAAAACGTTCTAGTGTTTTCACATGGAACTCTGTTCAATATTATGTGGCAGCCTGGATGGGAGGGCAGTTTGGGGGAGAATGGATACATGTATATATATGGCTGGGTCCCTTTGCTGTTCACCTGAAGCGATGACAACATTGTTAATCAGCTATACTCCAATAAAAAATAATAAGTTAAAAAAAAGTTATAATGCTTTCAATTATTGGAGAAGGAAATGGCAACCCACTCCAGTGTTCTTGCCTGGAGAATCCCAGGGACAGGGGAGCCTGGTGGGCTGCCGTCTATGGGGTCGCACAGAGTTGGACACGACTGAAGCAACCTGGCAGCAGCATAGTGCTTTCAATTATGTATTAATCATAAAAATTAACACCAGCATATCTGTATCAGATATGCTTAACCATCTTCTTTCTCAGTCCTACAACATGACCTCAAGTACAAAAAGGATCCATATTTTTTTGAGGGGTGTGCATACTGGTTGGTAAATTTTTGTTTTGTTGGTGTTGGTGGGGGTGTGTGTAGTTTTTTTTTCAGCTAGGGATTACCTTGGTGCTGGGGAAAGAGTTATAGAGTTTAAGGTATGGGCATTAAAATAGAATAGCAGATAGACATAGACACATATCCTTTGATTCTGAGAGCCTTACTTGACATCTTCTCCTTCCAGAAGACGGCGGTAGGTAGCAATTTCCTGCTCAAGCCGGATCTTTATGTCAAGGAGGATATTATATTCATGGATCTGGCGTTCTGTGTCAGTCCGAACCTGAACCAGTTGGCCCTCGAGGGAGTTTAGCTGTGCCTGGATTACGGCCAAGTGGCTACTATAACGAGCATTGGTCTCCACTAGTGTACGCTCCAAAGCTTCTTTCTACGAGCACAAGAAAAAATGGATGTTTCTTATTTGAGGATCTGATTTAAGAGGTGCCTCAATGTTAATTTCTCTTGAGAAGAATTCTTTTATCTAGTCATTGTGGGAATCATGCATATTTCTAGCTTTATCTCTCACTTTTTCCAACTAGGCAGCCTCAGCCAGTCAACAGGGATCACTGGCTTTTCGGGTTTTTGTTTGTTTATTTGAGTTTGCACTCACTGTTCTCTTACTGTGGTGTATGTATTTTTGTTCTCTGTATTTGCTTCTCTTCACTGTTATTTGTAGTGCCTTTCCATTAGGAGGATTGGACTCGCTAAACCTGTTGATGGTAGGCTTGGTTATGTGAGTTTCTTTGGCTAATGAAATGCAAGTGAAACTGACCAATGCATTTTATGAGGAGACAGCTTTAAGAGCTATCACATGGTCTAGTTATTGCCCCTTTCCTTCTGGCACAACGCTGGCATGTCCACTTACCCTGGAGTGGAAAAGTCATGGAGCAGAGCTCAAGCCAGCCCATGATGGATGTAGCATTGTTAAGAAGAACAAAATCTGACTACATGTTGGATCTGTTTCTTTTACTTTAACCTTTGCTTCCTGTTGCTTTTGTTCACTGTCTTATACATAATGGCCTGCTTCAGGGAACCATGCCTCTCTACCTGAATGTTAAACCAAATTGCCTTTGCTTAAGGAAACATCCTTATCCTGTCCACCTGTGGTGGTTTAGACACTAAGTAGTGTCTGACTCTTGCAACCCCATGGACTCTAGCCTGCCAGGCTGCTCTGTCTATGGGATTTTCCAGGCAAGAATCTGGAGTGGGTTGCCATTTCCTTCTCCAGAGGATCTTCCCAACCCAGGGATCAAACCCGGGTCTCCTGCGTTACAGGAAGATTCTTTACTGATTTCCCTGGTGGCTCAGATGGTAAAGAGTCTGCCTGCAATGCGGGAGACCTGGGTTCGATCCCTGGGTCAGGAAGGTCCCCTGGAGAAGGAAATGGCATCCCACTCCAGTGTTCTTGCCTGGAGAATCCCATGGACAGAGGAGCCTAGCAGGCTACAGTCTATGGGGTCACAGGGACTCGGACAAGACTGAGCAACTTTACTTTCACTTCTTTACTGACTTAACTACAAGGGAAGCCCTGTCCACCTGTGTGTAAATGACTACAAGAAAGAAGAAATTAACAGCCTCCCCGAGGCTAAACATTCCAGGAGATATTTGTAAGACTTATGACCTTTTTACTTTGTTTCCTCACCTCTTCCCCATCTCTGTTCTACGAAAGAAACTGGCATCCAGACCCCAGATGAGATGGTTATTTTGAGACATTAGCCTGCTATCTCCTCAGTCTGCCAGCTTTCCAAATAAAGTCTTTATTCCTTGTCTCAACACCTGGACTCTGATTTATTGACTTGTGTGGAGAATCCCAGGGACAGGGGAGCCTGGTGGGCTTCCACGGACACGACTGAAGTGACTTAGCAGCAGCAGCAGCACTGGTGAGTAGAGTGAGCTTGGACTGAGTAACACTGTCATTGTAAACCATTGTGATTTGAAGGTTGTTACCACGACATAATTCATCATGAGCTGACTGATATGCTTAGCCTGGAATGTCTTGACCCCTCTTCTCCAATTAAAAATTGCACCTTACTCTTTCCAGTCTACTTTAAATGCCACTTTTCCTGTGACATCCTCCAGCTCTACTTTGGCCTCTGCCTTCTTGCAGTGTCTTGTCCTTTACTTTGACTTCTTTCTGTCTTTTCATTATCATCAGTTGTTTGATGTGTTTCCCTGACTTCTCTGCAAAGGGAGGGATTATTTCTTATAGGTATTTGCATTTCCAGAGTTCCTGATACAGGTGCTTAGCAAACACACACCCCATGAGAGTTGAAAGTCAGATGTGCTTTACCATGCTGAGAAGGGACTGGAGCTCTATTTCCAGGACCTGGTAGGTGTGTCTCTGCTCTTTTATTTGATCCTTGGTTCCTTTTAACTCTTCAGTGCTTACTGTGACTTGCTTTTGCAGATCATTAATCTAAAGTTCCAAAATGAAAAAAATAAAAAAATAAGCAATGAAAGAAAATAAGGAATAAAGGGAAGAAAGAATGGAGGGAGGGGTGGAGGGAGAGAGGAAGGAAGGAGGAAGGAGGGAAATCTGTTTTTGGAAGGCAGCTTCCTCACATTTGCTTACCCATTAGAATTATGTTATTACCTGTATCTCAAACTGTTCTTTGGCTTTCTGAAGATTCTCCTGGGCCATGGCATCATATTTCTGCCTCATTTCATTCATGATGGCACTGAGGTTCAGGCTTGGAGCAGCATCCACCTCTACATTTACATTATTGCCCAGATGAGCGCGTAGGCTCCTCACTTCCTATGGGGGTGAAAATTCCATTTGATTATAGTCTGAAGTACATTCTCAGATGAGGCTATGCAGAAAAGACATAGTAAATCTTAAGGCTTCTTTCCTTGGGGATGAGTAATAGAGAAAGAAAACAACTTAGCTAAGGCTTATTATGGTCCAGAGACTGTTCCAAGTCATTTAAACCTGGCAGCAGCCTTACTGAAAAGATGTTAAGGCTCATATCAATCTCGTTGTCATCTTTTTCACCACCACAATCACCGCATCTTCCTCTTTTTATTCCTCCTCCTCCTCCTCATTATTATTAGAGCCATTCTATCATTCCCAACACTGCTTTTGAATATTTTCTCACCTCCTCATGTTCTTTTTGGAGGAGATGCAGGTCTTTAGTCAGCTCTTCAATTTGAATCTCCAAGTCTGCCTTCGTTAGAGTTAAGTCATCAAAGACCCTTTTTAGGCCATGAAGATCAGCCACCACTGTTTGGCAAATCCCCTGCTCAGCTTCATACCTGTGAATTAAGTAGTATGGAGAGATAATTGAGTTCTTCTTAAGCCATTGTAGAAGAGATGATCTTAAAATGATAATAAGATCAATCTTTATGTGGTATAAGATCAGTTTCAATACACCATTGTGTCTCTATACATTTGAAAATGTTCTGGAGAACCCTGGACTCAGATCACTTGCTTTATAGTGTAGTCTCTGTGATTTGGAGTGACTGGTAAAATAACCACTCTGAAATTACTTTTAAAATTTCCTAAATTCTGGAATATATTGTTTTAAAAGTTAAAAAATTGCTCTAATTACTGTGTTAGCAAAGGATTCATGTTATTGATATTATTAATAGAAAGACTCACGGACTTAGAGAATGAATTTATGGTTACCGGGGTGAAGATAGGGGGAAGGAATACTTAGGGAGTTTGGAATTGACATGTACATTGCTGTATTTAAAATGGATATCCAACAAGTTCCTACTTGTTGCTTAGCACAGAGAACTCTGCTGAATGTTATCTGGTAGCCTGGATGGGAGGGGAGTTTGGGGGGAGAATGGATATTTGTATATGTATGGCTGAATCCCTTTGCTGTCCACCTAAAACCGTCATAACATTGTTAATTGGCTATACTCCAATATAAAATAAAAAGTTAAAAAAAGTTAACTATAAAGTGGTTAGTTAGATTTACATAATGAATGCACATGACCAGTTTATTTTTATTACTTAGTAAAAAGATGCATCCAAAGTGAATTATCTTAAAAATTCATGCATTCTCTTCTATGACCTTATATATTCCCATTTTTATTAAGATAGTAAACTTTAAGATGTGATAATGCAATGAGACTGGAATTAATGAACTTTTACTGCTTTAATTTCCAGATCTGCTTTCTCATTTCTTTCTTTTTGATCCCTTATAGCATGATAATGCTGTGCTTTTAAACCACAGAAGCCCTAGTGTGGACGCAGTTATGAGGAACAGCTCTGATCGCGTGTAATGTGATGTGACTACAAGAAAGTGAACACAACTTGAGCTGCTTTAATCAACCTGGTTCTTTGGTTGGTCAGACCTTACTGTAAAACACTGTCAAACTGGAAGGATTAAGAGTCACCCCTGGAACTTCGGTCATTTACTTGAAGGAACATGGATGACTCAGAGAATCACTAAGGGTAGATAAATGACTCTCTAGTTAACAAAAGGGTACAGGCAGAAGGGAAGTTGTAAACTGCCTTCCTATTACTCCAAAGGGCAGAATTAGTTTCAGTAGGTGAAGAGGTAGAACTAAAAAAGAATGTTTTAGCAATCAGAGCTGACCAAGGAGAACAGTAGTAATTACTGGAGGTGTTTATTTACACTCTGGGTGACCGTATCTTAGGACGACGGGAGGAGAAGTCCAGTCCTAAAGCTAGATCAGAAAGCTTCTAACACCCTTTTAACTCCAAGGTTCTGATACTGTTCAGTGGGAGCTCCTTCGCCAACAATGCTGTGGGGAGTCAGGTGTCATGAAGGACCATGGAAAGGCCCTCCTTTTCAGGAAGTGTCAGCATGGTATCAGAGAACCTACTTCAGCCTGAAGTCCTCAACAGCCAGTTTAGCATTATCGATTTGCAGGACACATCGGGCATTCTGCAGTTGAGCATCTTTAATCTGGAAAATACACCAAAAGAGTGACATTTTCAACTGGACAGAAGTCTAAAATGATTGAATTGATCCTCAGATACAGCCTCTCTTGTACTGAAGACAATGTTCATCTCAAGGATTGCCACATGAAAATAGAAAGGAGAAATATTGGGATGGAGCTTTAACACAATAGATTCATAAAATGCAACTTGAGTCCTGAGGGTTTGGTCAGTTTCCTTATGACTCTACAAATGAAGAGCTTAATTCAACTTGAGCCATCAGACCTTACTGAGAGCCTTGTCTTTGATGTTCCTGCTTAGAACCTTCCTCTTAGCCCCTTTCACTTGGTGAGCTCCTCCCTAGTCTCAGCCTCAACATCATTGCTTCAAGGAAGCCTTCACTGGTTTCCTTAAAACAGAGCTGGATGAATTGCCTGTGCTTTCACAGCCCTACCTAGCCCTCCCTTTATCCTTCCACGTGGGACAATGTTGCCTTTGTCCATCTTTGTTTCCCCCTAAATCACATTAGGCTTCCCTGGTGGCTCAGATGGTAAAGAATCTGCCTGCAATGTGAGAGACCTGGGTTTGATCCCTGGGTTGGGAAGATCCCCTGGAGGAGGGCATGGCAACAGACTTCAGTGTTCTTGGCTGGAGAATCACCATGGACAGAGGAGCCTGGCGGGCTACAGTCCATGGAGTCTCAAAGAGTTGGACCTGATTGAGCGACTAAGTATAGCACACAAATCACATTATGTTCACCATCATATTCCCCAGTGCCAGCACTTCAGTTCAGTTCAGTTCAGTTCAGTCGCTCAGTCGTGTCCGACTCTCCGCGACCCCATGAATCACAGCACGCCAGGCCTCCCTGTCCATCACCAACTCCCGGAGTACACTCAAATTCATGTCCACAGAGTCGGTGATGCCATCCAGCCATCTCATTCTCCGTCGTCCCCTTCTCCTCCTGCCCCCAACCTTTCCCAGCATCAGAGTCTTTTCCAGTGAGTCAACTCGTCGCATGAGGTGGCCAAAATATTGCAGCTTCAGCTTTAGCATCAGCACTTAGTGTCTGCTAAATACTGGCTGAATGAATGCTCACTTGCTACGTGGTGTTAACTTGTGTAGGCACTGGGGCTACTGCGATGGCAAAGTCCCTGATCTTAAGAAGTGGTTACCTAATGGGCAAATCCTCTAAGATACATTTAGATCAGAAGTCTGCTTGTAAAAGATGCTACAAAGGCGTGTCTCTTTCAGTAGATCTAGTCCTGGAGAGAGCAGTCTTCTTTCATATACTGGACCTGCTCAGGTAAACGGAACATTTGGCTGTGCCTATGTGTTTAGGATGGCCTGAAATAGCTTCATAAACATGAATCATGCGATGGCTAGGGGAGAATGGTTGGCTGATTTTGAATATTTTAGTGGGAGCCTGAGGAAAATGAGCTGTTGGCAGAGGGGCAATTTAAACACTTTTGCCTTCACATCCCCACAGTTCCAGAAATCCCAAAGTAACTTCCTGTGGAATCAGAATCAAATTGCACTGATGTTTAATATAACACAAGAAAAGAGAGACTTGCTGGCAAGTAACTGGCCTTTGCTCTAAAGAAAGAGAAGTATTAAAATAGAAATGAAAATGAAAGGAACAATTTTCTTGATTAGATAATAATTTTAAAACAGAGTAAGTGTTCTGTGTTACATTTGACATCTTCAGTTAGGAGCAAAGTCTTCTTTTATTCCACGTTATTGATAAAATGGAGCACTCCACCTTTCTGGTATGACATGGGAGCAGGTATGATTGCAATAAATTTGAATTGGGGCAATAAAACATTATATGACTGTTGAAGTAGTTTCTGAACTGCTTGGTGAATGAATGATGGTCAGATTATTAAAAATTTTAAAAGTATTTAAAAACGCAGATATCATTAAGACCTATGCCCCATCCCCATTACCACCTTGAATCATTTCATCATTGAAACTTATGATCCAGTATTCTGACACTTGTGGAGCTTCCCTGGTGGCTCAGACAGTAAAGATTCTTGCCTGTAATGCAGGATACTCAGGTTCAATTCCTGGGTTGGGAAGATCCCCTGGAGGAGGGTATATTCATTTGGAGGGCAACCCACTCCAGTATTCTTGCCTTGAGAATCCTATGGACAGAGGAGCTTTGCAGGCTACAGTCCATGGGGTTGCAAAGACTGGGACACAACTGAGCGACTAAGCACACACACACACACACACACACAAACACACACACACACACACAAAGTCATCCTATTATGTAGTCAGGTTCTCCAGCAATAAGGGTAGATGGCATATAAAATATAGCATATAAAAATATGCCATTTTTATAGATGTGGCATTTGAGCCTAATTTGCTTTACAGTGCCCATTTGAACCACCCAACATATATGCCCTTCTTGGCGTATGATACAGCTGGACAGTGAGAAGAAAGCAGAGGTATCCTGCCTTACCTGATCTCGCAGCTTTTTGATTTGCTCCAAATATGCACTGTGGTCCCGACTGGTGCTAGGTGTGTTGGTTTCATACCAATGCTTGATCTGCAGTTCAAGGTGGGAGTTGGACTGCTCCAGTGACCGCACTCTTTCTAGGTAGCTTGCTAGGCGGTCATTTAGGTTCTGCATGGTCATCTTTTCATTGCCAGCAAACAGGTTTCCTCCAGCAGGGTCACTCCCATAGTTTACCATGTGTCTAGACGTTGAGATGCGGGTGCCGTGGCCTCCAGCGCCCCCATACACGCTGGGTGTGACCCCCCTCCTATATATGGAACTGCTCATGCTGAGCGCAGGGCCCTGGGAGGAGGAACTCAGGCTTCGGTGGAAGCTTCTCTGATTGAAATCCATTGGGGGTTCTAGGAGGAAGCAGCTGTTGTAGCCTCAGGATGGATGGAGCAGAGTCCTTCTCTTGGTCGCGGATGAGCTGACCTTTTATAGAACTCACAGGAGAAACGCCTCCTCCGTTGACATGTCACTTTATGATTGACACCACAATCCACCTTGCCTTGCCTCTTTTCTTTCCCTTTTGTACAGCAATCTCTTTAATACCATTCCAGAAATTACCACTAGAGGCCTTTCTCAGAGGCTTTTTTTCAGGAGTGATTTCTTTTTTCAACAGAGGAAACAAAGGGAAACTGGAAAGTATTGTCTTAGCCCTTGCACCTGCCTTAGCACATTTTCTCTCATCCTAATGTATACATAAAGCGTATTTGCAATCTCCATGAATAACTTATCTGAAAAGAAAGATGTGTGTACATAATAGTAAGTCACACTAGTGATAAAAAACAATGCTTAAAAATGAAAAAAATAATCTTTTCTTCTTTTTGGTGAGAACATTTAAGTTCTACTTAAAAAAAATAAATTTCAATTATACAGTATAGCATTATCAACTACAGTCACCATGTTTTAAATTAGGTCTTCAGAACTTACTCATCTTACAACTGAAAGCTTGCATCCGTTTACCAACCTCTTCCATTGATTCATTCCTCCACCCTCCAGCCCCCGGCAACGACTTTTCTACTCTTTTTTCTATGAGCTTGACTTATTTTTCTTTAAGGCTCCACATGTAAGTGACTCCATGCAGCATTTGTCTTTCTTGGCTATTTCAGTTAGCACAATGCCCTCAAGGTCTGTCCATGATGTTACATGTTCTTATATTCTTCATTATCCGTTCATCCATTGATGGACACTTGGGTTTTTCCACGTCTTGGCTATTGTGAATAATGCTTCAGTGAGCATGAGCGGGCAGATATCCCTGAGAGAGTGATTTCATTTCTTTTGAATATATACCCAGAAGTGAAATTGCTGGATCAGAGAGCCGTTCTATTTTTAATTTTTTTGAGGATCCTCCATATTGTTTTATGCAGATGCTGTACCAATTTACATTCCCACCAATAGTGCACCAGTGTTCTCTTTTCTCCACATCCTCACCAGCACTTGTTATCCTGTCTTTTTAATGATAACTATTCTAATAAGTGTGAGATGATATCTCATTGTGATTTTGATTTGCATGAGAACAACGGTATTGATAAGTCACTCTTCAGAATCTCTGTTCTATGCTTCTTTTGGGGGCTAAGTTTATCCTGTTAAAGGGTCATATTTTATAAGACAATTAAAATACTTCATACAACCACAAAATCTCAAATGTTTAAAGCAGGAATAATACACTTATACATTTGGAGATATAATTTAGGGAAATGAATGTAGATGGATAGATGATTTTGAACTACCCCCCGCCCCCAATTGTAATGTCCTAAGACTAAACAAAGCATTTAACTTTCTCTGTCATTGCCTGGCTTTAGGTCTTCTTCTCTAGAAACTTAGATACTATAGACTTTGCACCTTACCTGGTGAATGGGGAAGTCTCTCTCCCTGGATAAGGTCAGTGTGACACAGTGACAGACTCTGCTCCAGCCATCCTAAAGCTACAGCTGTTCCCTCCTAAAATCCTCAGTAGATTTCACCTGCAGAAGCTTCCACAGAAGCCAGATCTTCCCCACACGTCTCCATACTGACAGCATGAGCAGAACAATTCCATGCACAGGAAGGAGTGTGTGCAGTGCCTTGTGGCAACACCCTTCCTCCACAATTGGACTGGAAGCCACTGCAGGTGTGTTGACCTCCATACTCATTTGAGTTGGGGGTGTGGTCTCACCGATGGGGATCCGAAGAACGGAATTTGTTTGCTCCACCTCATTGAAACTCCCTGACCAAAAACATTCATACCTCCCCTGAAGCATTTAAATTGTTTCCTTCATCACGTTAAATGGAAGGACTTGGGAAAATCACAGAAAAATCTTCACTGGTTCAATCCTGATCCTTGAGTTGAACTGAGATTTGCATATGATTAAAGCAAGCAAACAAACAAAAAAGAAAAACCTAAGAACAGGCACATGCAAAGTGCCTGCACATTCTTTCTGAAGATTTTGGAATTTACTTGTATTAGTGGCTTGTTTTTGTTGTTGTTGTTTTTTTGTTCTCTGAAACCAATAGTTTTTTTACTTTTGAAGTTGAATTTTTTTTTTGGCAAATATCTAAAATAAGATGATACAATATTATTCCTTTCTTATAAACAGTATACTGCATTTGTTTTCATTGGCGTTTAATTGCTTTACCATGTTGTGTTAGCTTCTGCTGTGCAGTGAAGTAAATCAGCCATATATATATATATATCCCATCCCATCCGTTTAGGTTATCACAGAGCACCAAGCTGAGCTTCCTATGCTTTACAACAAGTTCCCACTTTACACATGGTAGTGTTTATACATCAAACATAATCTCTCAGTTTGCCCTGCCTCGCCCCCCTCCATGTCCTCATCACATCATTCTCCTGTCTGCATCTCTATTCCTGCCCTAGGAACAGGTTTATCTGTACCATTTGTTTAGATTCCACATATATGTGTTAATATATATTTGTTTTTCTCTGACTTACTTAACTCTGTTATGACAGACTCTAGGTCCATCCACATCTCTACAAATAACCCAATTCGATTCCTTTTTATGACTGGATAATATTCCATTATATATATATATATATATATATATGTACACCACATTTTAATCCATTCATCTGTCATTAGACATTTAGGTTCTTCCTGGCAATGATAAATAGTGCTGCAGTGAACACTTGGGTACATGTATCACTTTGAATTATGTGGTATATGCCTAGTAGTGGGATTGCTGGGTCATATATTTTTAAATAATACTATGTATTAGACTTCAGTTATGAAAGTAAACATTACAAGACCAAGTTAAACCTATTTCATGCACTTTATGGTATGTGTACGGACAGTTCTTACTTATATTTTTATCCATTCAAATATGCATCAGTCAATACTCACTGAGAGTTCACTGAAAGTGACTGCATATTCTGCTCTTTATTATAGAGCTGAAAATTACCCTTATATGGGTATCCCAGCTAAAATCTGCAACAAGGAACTTTCTATAAACTAATGAACTGAGTTCTTTTTATATATGTGTATTCACACAAATAATGTGGTTTTTGGTTGTTGTTTCATAAGGGAAAGTTGTTTGACTGCAGTCACTGGGACAGTCACTGTTTAAATTGTACAAGTTTTGCCCTGAGTTAGTTTCAGCTAAGAGTTTTATATACTAACATATGTGATAAAGGTAGACAGACACATTACTTAAATTGAGTTTTATAATTAGAAAGGAGTATAAAGTGCAGTTGTTAAACATGAAAATTTTGTTCCCTTCTTTAACACAATTCTTCCTTATGACTGGAACCAACTTAGTTTAAGTGAAAGAGTTAAAATATCATGAAAATTATTAAAATAATTTTTAATTTTTTGGAGAAATAACTTTGTCTATGTGTTATTCCACAGATTTTTGGCTAGTATTTATAACTTTTGGAGACTTTACATTTAAATTAAAATATGATACAGTAAGGTTATTAATATGGGTTCAGTTACCCAATCTACTTGTTTGTTGCAGTAGAAAAATTCATATTTAGAAGATTTCCACATGTTTGTGTAAGGACAGGAGAATTTGCTGTCTCTATTACACCAAGTTTTATACTTTATATTGGCAGATTATTATATCTTATAATGTGACCATAGGAAATCAGGCTAGTATTTCACAACAATTAATTTTTCTGAATTATACCTAAGGACTAGATACAGATCCTATCAACTCTTCTTAATATACAAATCGTGAGTTTAGAGCCCTTGATATTCCAGTCTGTTGCATGACTGTATCTGTAAATAAATATTTTTAAGATCCCAACTTTCTTGTAACTAATAGGAAGTAAAGTGTATTTTGCCCTCTGAGATAGACGTTGCTAAGGGCATTAATGATTAATATTTAATTATGGCTGGTAATTTGGCAAGCTGTACTATAAGTACTCTGATGCTGGGAAAGGTTGGGGGCGGGAGGAGACGGGGATGACAGAGAATGAGATGGCTGGATGGCATCACCGACTCAATGGACATGAGTTTGAGTGAACTCTGGGAGTTGGTGATGGACAGGGAGGACTGGCGTGCTGTGATTCATGGGGTCGCAGAGAGTCGGACACAACTGAGCGACTGAACTGAACTGAACTATAAGTACTATAGTTTCCAGGGGACTTTCAATTTTTTTCCCATCAGGGAGAAGCTATTATTGATGTGGTAAGTATAGAGTCTGCAATCTCAGGGAGGTGTGTTGGTGGAGGGGGGAAGATGGAGACGTTCCCAGACCTCTCAGTTAGGATGCGTACTCTCACTGGTTGAGAAGGATGATGTATAGGAACTGTGGGTGTTTGTAGACATTGTGGTTCTAGATGCCATACGGAGTTAAGTCAGAAAAAAACATTACCTTCGTGCTCGATGTACTTACTGAATTAGTTACAAGTCAAATGATACGATGTTTTCAATTTTATTCAAAATAATGAGAGGGAGAAACAGGTTGGGAGTATAGATGAAGGAAGTTTGGGTATGACTTATTTGTTGAAGCTGGGAAATGGATGCTGCTGCTGCTGCTGCTAAGTCGCTTCAGTTGTGTCCGACTCTGTGCGACCCCATAGACAGCAGGCCACCAGGCTCCCCCGTCCCTGGGATTCTCCAAGCAAGAACACTGGAGTGGGTTGCCAAGGAAATGGATATGTGGGGATTTATTATGTTGTTCTAACTACTCTGGTAATTGTTTGAAAAGTTCTGTAGTGAAACATTTTGAGATACTGATGTAATAAACTTGCATTATTGTATTTTACACAGTTAATCACTCATATTCAAGTTTTTTTTTTAAACAAGCCACAAACAGACTTTTTGGTTTTGTTTTTAAAAAATCTTTTTGTTTTATATTGGAGTATAGCTGATTAAAATGTTGTGATAGTTTCAGGTGGACCACAAAGGGACTGAGCCATATGTATACATGTATCCATTCTCTCCCAAAGTGTGCTCCCATCCAGACTGCCACATAACACTGAGCAGAGTTCCCTGTGCTATACAGTAGGACCTGGCTGATTATCTATTTTAAATATAGCAGTGTGTGCATGTCGATCCCAAACTTCCTAACTATCCTTTCCCCCCGGCATCCTCCCCATCCTGGAAACCATAAGTTCATTCTCTAAGTCTATGAGTCTCTAAATGTATTTGTATCATTTCTTTTTCGATTCCACACATAAGATATGTCATATGATAGTTTTTCTTCTCTGTATGACTTGCTTCACTCAGTATGACAATCTCTATGTCCATCCATGTTGCTAAAAAATGGCACTATTTCATTCTTTTTAATGGCTGAGTAATATTCCATTGTATATGTGTACCATATCTTCTTTGTCCATTCCTCTGTCTATGGACATTTAGGTTGCTTCCATGTCTTGGCTATTGTAAACAGTGCTGCAATGAACGTTGGGGTGCATGTATCCTTTCAGATCATGTTTTTCTCTAGATATATGCCCAGGAGTGGGATTGCTAGATCATGTGGTAGCTCTATTTTCAGTTTTTAAAGGAGCCTCCATACCGTTCTCCGTACTGGCTGTATCAATTTACATTTCCATCAACAATGTAGGAGGGTTCCCTCCCCATATTTGTTTTTTTTTTTTTTTTTGATTTGTACTTATTTGGTGATCCTGCCCTGCTGCGCTTCAATGAGTTATTGTCTCACAGTGGGTCAAACCTCGTAGGCACTCGAAATAACTTGCCATGTAAATGATGAAGGAGTGAATGAATAAAAGTGCTGATGCCCACCTTGGAGGAGAGAAGCTTTTGCCAATATGGAGAGGTTCTTCTTGCTCATTGACTGCTGTTTCTGCTAGTCATATTAGGAAAGTAAAAGAGTTGCTATCCAGGATTCATGTCACGGAGTATGGCAGACTGGATACATCCAATGCCCCCCTCCCAAATGTTTTCATGGAAAACTAAAGTGCGTTACACTGTTTCCTCCCTACCTTCATCCTTCCCCTCTCTCCTCTCTTTCCTCCTTCCCTCCTCTTTCCTTCTCTCCTCCCTACCTCCCTTCCCCCTCATTCCCTCCTTTCCTTTATCTATTTATTTTTCCAAGCCTATTAAAGACATATTATGAAGGTTTTTCAGAGATCAAACAGAAAATGAAAATAAGAATCTTAGGGGAGATGTAACTGAGAAAGTTGTCTTGCCCTCTGTGGGTTTCTGCTCAGTCATAGAGATATTGTTTTCTTGGTGATATCTGTAAGAGCATAGGAGAGACAGAGTCCGACGCCTGCCTAAAGTGGGAATACTAACAGGGAACATCCATGTAAACCCAGTATCCTGAAGCGGGTACTTGTTTTGTATTGGCCCAAGAGAAATCCCAACAAAATTCCTCCCAAAATGGAGGAATAATTTGTCCCCAGGACAAATTCCAGCTTCTGTCCTTAGACTCACAGTTAAGACATTGTCGACAGTTTAAAAACAGCAGCTTAGAACTTCCCTGGTGGTATGGTGGATAGGAAGCTACCTGCCGATGCAGGGACATGGATTCGATCCCTGGTCTGGGAAGACTCTGCGTTCCTCGGAGCAACTAAGCCCTCAGGCCACATTAACTGAGCCTGTGTGCCACAACTTCTGAAACCTGCGTGCCTAGAGCCTGTGCTCTGCAACAAGAGAAGCCGCTGCAATGAGAAGCCTGTCCACTGCAATGAAGAGGAGCCTCTGCTCGCTGCGACTAGAGAAAGCCCGTGCACAGCAAGAAGACCCAGTGCAACCAAATATAAATAAACAAAAACATGACAGCTTAGTTCCTGCTGCTTACATCAGTGGTTCATCATTGTTGAGGTCCACTCTCAGAACACCTATCCACAAATGCACATCTGATTATTTCACACTTGGCACTTGTGTGGTCAAGTCCAACACACAGCTCTCCAAGACCTAGCCCTCTGCCTACCTTTCTAGAGTCCCCTTCTCACCCCTCCATGTCTCAAACTCTACTCTTCAGTAACACACGCCCCAATACTCCTCTATTCGACCATTCTGCACAAACTGTTCCCTTCCCTTTTTCAGGTTTCCTTCTCATCCCTGTGCTCCCCAATTCCTTTCTTTCCAGGACTGCTTAGGACTCCCTTGGTTTTAACACTGGAAGTCTCTCATCCCAGAAAACCTCTCACACTTAGGCAAACAAAGACAGCTGGTCACCCTATTCCTCTCTCCTGTGCCCTTGTCTTGAGGACAGCCTGTGTACTCTCCTTGTTGAATGAATGGGTGTGTGGCATGGGCAACAGGGTAAGAATGATTCCCAGGATTCTGACTTGGTGACTGGGTAGTGATAATGTTCCTGAGTCCAAGCTCACTCTGGCTTCCTGCACGAGAGGCCAATGAATCTGAGACGAGGTGTTGAGGCAAGGAATATGACTTTTTCAGAGAGCTGGCAGACCAAGAAGATCACAGACTATTTCAAAAATAACCATCTTATCTGGGTCTGGATGCCAGGTTCTTTTATAGATCAGAAATGGTGGGGGAGGTGAGAAAACAGAGTAAAAAAGACCATTAATCTCACAACTATCTCCTAGAATGGCAAGCCTCAGGCAGGGGGATGTGTTCATTTCTTCCTTCCTGCCATCTACAGGTGGACAGGGTTCTGAACAAAGGCACCTTAGTTTAACAGTTAGAAAGGGAAAGTGTTAATTGCTCAGTCTTCTCACACTCTTTGAGACCCCATGGACTGTAACCCTTCAGGCTCCTCTCTCCATGGAATTCTCCAGGCAGGAATACTTGAGTGGGTTGCCATTCCCTTCTCCAGGGAATCTTCCCAACCCAGGGATTGAATCTGGGTCTCCTGCACTGCACACAGATTCTTTACCATCTGAGCCACTAGGGAACTTGAGCCAAGCCTCTGTGTTAACAGACCACAAGTGACTGGGAGAAGCTGCTTTGCAGGGACCTCATCGCTACCTCGAAGTTTTCTCTTTCTCTAAACTACTCTGCTGCATTACCACTTCAGTGAGCATTTCATTCATTGAAATAATGAAAAAAAAACCATAGTATTTATGGTGCTTGGGTATAATTTGTGACGGATCTAGGATACCTTGCCAAGATTTAGCTGAATGAATGGTAATAACCAATTAACATTGAACTTTTTGGACTATATTTTAAGGGAAAAAGTGATCAGTGATTCAGTTTGATGGATGTTATTTGAACAACCCAAACTTAGTATATTTCAAAGACAAATAAGCACCATGTATTTTTACTACACCTTGTGTTTATTTTTAAGTACAAAGAACCATAAACTCTCACATCTTGAAGGGACCTTAACCATAATGTCAGGCATCCTCCTCATTTTACAAACAAGGAAGGTGAAGTGTTCATAGATTAAATGACTTGCCTATAGCAACAATACAAATATACAAAGTTAAGATTAATCAATATAATGTTTGCTCTCTAAATTGATTTTCAGTAAGTTTGCCTGACCCAGGAAAGCTGTCCTGTAAACACCACACTGATGTATAAACAAAACTGTCACCAATTAAACTACTGATTAAAAAGCTAATATAGGGTATATGCCCCACACATGCTAATTTTCATCCTCGGTCTAAAGATCTAATCTTTCACTGTCTTCCTTCATTTGTCCCTAATAGCACAAAATTGAAGCAAGTACTCTAAAATATGCCTGTGATCACTGGCTCCGGAATACTAGAGCAAGGCACAGTATATACAGATACATCAAACTAGATGAAGAGATATATTATTAACTAGTCTTTCAGAACACAAACAGTAGATGTGTTCTCATTTTGGGGTTATGTCATTAGCTTTTAAATTGCACACAGTTGAACTAGGGGAAGGCAATGGCAAGCCACTCCAGTACTCTTGCCGAGAAAATCCCATGGACAGAGGAGCCTGGTCGGCTGCAGTCCATGGGGTCGCTACGAGTCAGACATGACTGAGCGACTTCACTTTCACTTTCATGCATTGGAGAAGGAAATGGCAACCCACTCCAGTGTTCTTGCCTGGAGAATCCCAGGGATGGGGGAGCCTGGTGGGCTGCCGTCTATGGGGTCACACAGAGTCGGACACGACTGAAGCACCTGAGCAGCAGACTAGGGGAACAAAGCGTACAAATCAGGATATTGACTGAAAGAGAAGCTCTAGATGCTTGTATTGAAAGTTTGTTGAGGATTCAGAATAAAACTTGAAATTGACACCGAGCAGGACCCTGTGCTGCGGGGCTCCCGCGCACAAAAGTCTTTCTGGGTCTTCCATTTTTTCATTACAAGAAATAGGCTTCATTCAGCTTCCAAGGAGCAGGTTCAAACAATTGCTAATTAGGTAAGGGAGAGGATGCAAGACGCAAGAAACAGATAATTGAGAGAAATAGCAGTGCAGCCCTGGGGCAGGGTCCTGGCTCCCCATCAAGGGATACACACAACCGTATCTTTGAGCGGTTTGCAGGTTTGCAGATACTGAACCCCGTCCAGGTGGGAGAAGTATGCTGCTCACAAGCAGGTAGACACCAGACCAGTTGGAACCGGAAAGCTGATGATGCTAAGTCCCACTTACCTCACCACTATCCCATCAGAAGAATGTCCATGAGCTGATCATGCCCTCTTTGAACCATGAATGGAAAACATCTCACTACCTCCTTCAAGATGGGATACACAGTTTTAAGGGCATCTGCCCACTGTGACCCCCTTTGCCTGGCAAAGCAATAAAGTTATTCTTGTCTATTTCACCCCAGACTACGTCTCTGAGATTTAACTTGGTGTCAGAGTACAGAGGCCAGGTTCAGCTTCAAAATGAGGGGTGTGGAAGGGATACAGAACCGGGGGAGAGAGAGAGACGTTGAGAGAGAATAATCTTTTCCTAATGTCTAATTTTGGAAGGAGAGGTTATAAATAGGTTTGAGGGAAACTTGCCTATAAAGATCAACATGTTCTGAACCAAGTAGTTGGAAAAGCATGAAATGACATTTTGAGAACTAGCATCTGAAAGTAGAAAAATTTTAGTGTGTAAATGAGTCAGATCATTTCTTCTTCAACAAGTATTTGTTGAATGCTTGCTTGGTGGTCAGACTTTACTCTCAAGGAGCTTATGATCTAGCAGAGGAAATACGTGGATTTTAATATTAATGTCAGTGGATGGGAAAGGTGAGGAAATGCGGGATGTGACAGTAGAACACTGAGACCCGAGAGACCTTAAAGGTAGAGAATTGGATGGGTTTGGACAGTCTGCAGGCTCCAAAGTCCAGGTTTCAGATTAATCATAGACTTGGGTTGTCAGCATGGAATAAGGTAATAAATCCTCAGATAATCCTACTTGGTTATCGGTGAGTCAGGAGGAAGCAATCTCATTGTGAGGAACCCTGTTTAACTTGATATAGAGAAATGAAGGTAGCAAGCCACCATTATCACAACAAGATTCAGCAGTGACAATAACCACTTCAGATAGCATAGCTTCTTGCACTTTTGCATTTTGTCCCTTCTAACCAGGGGCTTTACACCTTTCTGGGGACTTACTAGGTGTCAGTGGAGCCTTGTTTCATCAATATTTTTTTTTTTCCAAGAATGATATGCTACTACTCAACTCTCCTGATGCAAGTAATATTTTTGACACCTTGTGTTCCACAATAGCCTCTTTGTTTGTTTTCTACCTTTTAAGGCAATGAACAGGTAGAAAAAAACCTGGAGCAATTTCTTTTGTGTTTGACACATATGTTGAGTGATACTTAATAACTGTTACCCAGGGCAAAATATAACAGAATTTTAAGACCTAGTCTTCTGCTGATAGAATGGACTGACTGGTAGCTACACACAGTTTTTCAAAATAAATGCATTTCTGTGAAACGAGCTGTCAAGAGGACTACAGGTTTTGGAAGCCTAGAGTAATTCAGGAGCAATGCGCTGCTTCTGAGGAGCTGCCATTAGTGTTGACACATCTTATTTCTGGGCAGTTTGATCTGTACCAATAATTGACTTTGTTTCCGATAATTCACTTTGTTTCCTACTGCAGAACTCTTTCTGTTCCTAAGTCATTTGAGGCTCTATAAAATTTTCCCCAGTAGCTTTTTAAAAGCACAGTATTTATTGTGGTGTGTGTTCAGTTATCATTTATGTTTGCTGAACATATTTGACTAGAGTTCAGGTTTTCAATCTCTAACTTAAATCTTTTTCCACTCCTAGATTGCACTGACCTAATCACTGCGGATGCTGATTGCAGCCAGGAAATTAAAAGACGCTTACTCCTTGGAAGGAAAGTTATGACCAGCCTAGATAGCATATTAAAAAGCAGAGACATTACTTTGCCAACCAAGGTCCGTCTAGTCAAGGCTATGGTTTTTCCCGTGGTCATGTATGGATGTGAGAGTTGGACTGTGAAGAAAGCTGATCGCCGAAGAATTGATGCTTTTGAACTGTGGTGCTGGAGAAGACTCTTGAGAGTCCCTTGGACTGCAAGGAGATCCAACCAGTCCATTCTAGAGGAGATCAATCCTGGGTGTTCATTGGAAGGACTGATGCTAAAGCTGAAACTCCAATACTTTGGCCACCTCATGCGACGAGTTGACTCACTGGAAAAGACTCTGTTGCTGGGAGCGATTGGGGGTAGGAGGAGACGGGGATGACAGAGAATGAGATGGCTGGATGGCATCACCGACTCGATGGACATGAGTTTGAGTGAACTCCGGGAGTTGGTGATGGACAGGGAGGCTTGGCGTGCTGTGGTTCATGGGGTCGCTAAGAGTCAGACATGACTGAGCGACTGAACTGAACTGAACTGAATGCCTTAACATTGTCAAAATGGAAAACCGATATAGCAAAACTGATCCTAGAAGCAATGATCAACTATTGAAGAGTAAACATGAGAATCGATTACTCTGGCCTGCCACACATGTTAAAACCATGATCCTTAATCTGTTTTTTCACAATGCTTATGATCACTTTGTCTCCATCATTTTGCATCCTAGTATTCCAGGGATTTTATCCAAAATTTTTATGTGGAAACTTGAATGAAATATTATTTTGATAGAACTATAAGAAAAATTTTAAAAGACTTTGTCCTTTTTATAGTTCTGTCAAAGTGGATTTAACAAGTAGTTCGTATATTATTTCAAAGCTTTGATGTTTTAAAATTGTACTGCAATATTTATAAACACAGACCATAATCCTCAAAGTAAAACTGTCATCATTGAAATCTTCTTTTCTGGATAAACTACCTTTTTTGATGAGAAAGGAATAAAGTCACTAGAAAAAAATGACTTCAAAACTGAAACTAACTCAAAAGTATAAAGTCTGTTTTTCAAAGACCTTTCCAATACAAGGGACTTTGCTGTAAAGCAATTGATTGGTGATTGATTTTGAATTATTCTTCCATTTTTTCCTTATAAACCCATTTGTCCAACACATCACTCTGATATGAGTCATATTAATAACCGAAATGCAGTATATGTACAGACACACATATTTGTATCAATCCATATATATATATGCATACATGTGTTCACAACATTCTGATGTAAAGGAAATGTCAGATTTACATGTTTCTTGGAGAAAAAAAGATTGATGACATTTCTCTATTTTCTTATTTACTGAGAAACATGTACATTTAAAACACAGACTCAGTAAAAGAATTAAAGTATCTTTGCTTTGGTATGGATATGAAAAAGCACCATTCAAAACCATCCAACATCACTTTTACCTCTTTGCTGCACAGACCATCCTGAACATGCTGCCAGTATTATCGATACCGAGAGTTGAAGTACAGACTTTGGAGGTCTGGATTTGAGTCCTGTCTCTGCTACTTGTTTGCCATGTGAGGTGAGCAAGGTTCTTAACCTCTCTGAGCCTCACTTTCTTCACAGGAAGGTGGAGGGTGGGGATGGCATGCAGCACAGTATTGTCATGAGGCTTAAATGAAATGACCTTTTCCAAGTGCTCATCCCAACACCTGACATGTGGGAGGCACTCAGTGAATTGTAGCGATCATAGTAGAAGTGCAATAATTATAAAGCTGGTGACGGTGACACAGAAAGGGCCACTAAGGCTTACCATTCAATAAATACTACACTAATAGCACTGTGAAATTGATGTTGATTGATGTAGCTCATACTAGATAAGCTGAAGGACAGCCTTCTGGATGAAAATGTAATTGAGGAAGCATGTGCTATCTTTGAAATCTACACAGTGACCCAGAAGTACAACGTCATAAACAGGGAGAACTGTGAATGATTTACTCATACACGGAGCATCAACACATCAGATATTCATAGGTTACTTAGATAATAGCCTCTGTGCTGTGCTCTCAGTATAGATAAGGTCCTGTTCTTAGGTATTCTCCACTCCCGTGTGTGTGTGTGTGTGTGTGCTGGCGTGGAGGGAACCAGACAAGCAATCTTGTTGTGGTGAGACCTTGAGAGATGAACTCAGCTATCAAGTTATTCCCTCCCTGTGGTTTCCAGGGCTGGTCTCATGTTCTCATCCCAAGTATAGTTTATAACCAAATGCAGAGGATGGATAAGTGAAGTTCCAACTAAGCTCCCAGAATGATGCTGTCCAATAGTGAGCCACATAAGTCATTAAAAATTTTCTAGGAGTCACATTTAAAAATGTGACAAAAGGTGACTTCCTGGTGGTCTAGTGGCTGAGACCCTGCGCTTCTAATGTGGGGCACATGAATTTGATTCCTGGTAACATGCTGCATGCAGCAATTAAAAAAAAAAAAGAGTTAAAAAAAAACCTGGGTGAAAGTCTTATTATGTATTATACTTAAGCCAATATATCTAAAGCAGACAATCAATATAAAACTCTTAATGAGATATTTTGCCTTTTTCATTTTGTGGGGGCTGTCTTTAAAATGTGGTGCATACTTCACATGGCACGTCTCTGTTTGGATGAGCTATAGGCCTGTGAGGTTAGCAGCTACCTTAGCGGATGGGACGATTCTAGAGCTCCCCTATTCAGAGTGTGGTCCTCAGTCTCATGCCATGGTGCCCCCTGGTCCCTTGAAGAAAAGTGAAAGTGTTAGTTGCTCAGTCATGCCCAACTCTTTGCGACCCCATGGAAACTGACAGGCTCCTCTCTCCACAGAATTCTCCAGGCAAGAATACTGGAGTGGGTTGCTATTCCCGTCTTCAGGTGATCTTCCTGACCCAGGGACTGAACCTGAGTCTCTCACACTGCAGGCAGATTCTTTACTGTTTGAGCCACCAGGGAAGCCTCTGGGTCCCCTACTGCTGCTGCTGCTAAGTCACTTCAGTCGTGTCCAACTCTGTGCGACCCCATAGACGCAGCCCACCAGCCTCCCCTGGGTCCCCTAACCACCTCTTAATTCAGGATCTGCATTTTAACAAGGTCTTTGTGAACCAATGAAGTTTGAGATGTGCTGCTTGATGACTTGAAAAGTTTGTTACTGGAGATTACACATCTCCTTCTCTAATTATATTTGTGCTGTATGTTCCCCATTGATAGATTAGGTAAATTAGCTTATCATAATCAACCAAAGGTAGGGTTCAGTGTAGCTCTTGTTGGAATCAGTGGCATCCAGTTAGGCCTTGCCTGGTGGTTCAGATGGTAAAGAATTTGCCTGCAATGCAAGAGGCCCAGGTTCAATCCCTGGGTTGGGATGGTCCCCTGGAGAAAGAAAAATGGCAACCAACTCTGGTATTCTTGCCTGGAGAATTCCATGGACAGAGGAGCTTGGCAGTTTCCACGGGGTCATAAAGAGTCAGACACGACTGAGCAACTTACACTTTGTTATATTTCAGCAAAATTGGAAGGAAAGGGAGGCCAAAGAGGAGACAAGAGTAATTTTTCATTCAGTGATATAATGAATCACAGCATTGTTCTCATCAGACCTCTTCTTTTCTGGTACTTTTTGAGAGGGGGAAAGAAGGGAGGAGAGTGAGGGAGTCTGGTTAGTTTCTCAGTTCAAGAGTTTTTCATTATGTCAGAGTCTCTTCATAGACAGATGGCCTTAGAAGGGCCTGGTGCTTGTTTTAACGCTCAGCTGTTCAAGTGTTGAAATTCTTAATAATTTTGAACAACCGCCCCACATTTTCATTTTGCACTGGGCCCTGAAAATTATGTAGCGTGCAATACCTGCAGCGGTAAAAAGGGCAAGTGGATGAGGTCGGTTTTGGGAGGAGCTAATGTTCTCTTTCCCTTTCCCATCACCCCAGTCTCTTTATAACCTAAGAAATAAAAAAGCGATATCCTAGGACTTAGGGGGATTTGAATTCAATAGTGCATTAGATAATGGTGTTCTAAAGTTGGATGTCAGTGAAGGACTAAATGCTGTAAACATGTAACAAGACACCATTCATTGTGAAACAAAGAGGAAGTTTCTGAATCAACATGTAGAAGCAGCCCCACCCTCCCAGCCATCCCCACCAGGGTTACTATCATCTACACTGTTTGCACAGAGCTTGGGTACACCTGGGGAGCGCCAGTGAGTCAGCTGGGCCTATTCATGTGGGAAGTTTTATATGGATGAGGGTTAAATGTTAACTTGTTTCGGGTTTGTCAAAAATCTTAACAAAAGGCAAAAGTGTATTGGTAACTCTAGTGCTCAGACCCAAAGTCAAATGCTTTGAACCAACTCCAAATTTTGAGAATCTACGTTATTTAGTTTTATACTCTTCTACTTGGTACAGGAGATCCAACCAGTCCATTCTAAAGGAGATCAATCCTGGGTGTTCATTGGAAGGACTGATGCTAAAGCTGAAACTCCAATACTTTGGCCACCTCATGCGTCGAGTTGACTCACTGGAAAAGAGTCTGATGATAGGAAGAATTGGGGGTGGGAGGAGACGGGGATGACAGAAAATGAGATGGCTGGATGGCATTACCGACTCGATGGACATGAGTTTGAGTGAACTCCGGGAGTTGGTGATGGACAGGGAGGCCTGGCGTGCTGTGATTCATGGGGTCTCAAAGAGTTGGACACGACTGAGCGACTGAACTGAACTGAACTGAACTTCAGTTTGCGTCCTGCTCTAACACATTGGTTTTTTCCTGGGCGCTGGCTGGAAATGCAGATTTGGGGCTGTACCTCAGACCTATTGAATAATAACCTGCCTTTTCAAAAGATCCTCGGGTAATTTGTGTGCATATTAAAGTTTGCGAGGGGCTGTAGTCATGTACTCAAAGCTGGCTAGCTTGGTTAGGATTGGGGGCAGGATATCTAACCTTTCACAGGTACGTGAACTCAGTGCCTGAGTCCTCTTGGAGGGTGATGGGGAATTAGTGTTCTCAAAGTGTGGTCTCCAGATGGGCAGCATCAGCATCATCTGGGAACTTGTTACAGATAGAGATTCTCAGACCCTACCTGATCCTCTGAGTTAGAGACCCTGGGGCCAGGGTCTTAATCATCTAGGTGATTCTTTTAGGATGACTGCCAGAAAGTTATGGTAGTAGTGACATAGGAAGATGTTTCGGTTGGTTGTATGTTTCAATTTCAAATGCTTTTATCTTGTTAAGCAGAGCCTAATGTTGAATCAGGCATTTCAAAAAAGCAAAAATTTTAACTTTGAAAGAAGCTGTGATTCTTTAATTCCATTAGTTGAAATTTATTTTGTATTTTTGAGGGAAACTTGAACAAGATACAGAATAATGGTTGAAAACGAAATTGAATGAAATGACCTGGGATTAGTTAGCCCAGAGAAGTGAATGGGTAGAGGAATAGCAGTTGACCCCCACTTTATTTCTGCAAATAGTGAGTGTTTTGTCCTAAGGGCTCCCCTGGAACAGGAAAAAGTCATTTCTCTCTTGCCTCAAAGCTGCGAGCAGGCTGTGGGTCCTTTGTTCAGAACCTCTTGAGACTCTTTTACAAAATAGATCTGATGCTGTGATAGACAATGGGGCTCAGAGATGATCAAGACACTCCAGATGCCAAGGAGGCTGGAGACTAGTTGGAAAAACGAATTAATAAGTCAGTAATTATAAATCAGTGCAAGTGTCAATGAAAAGTTTTGGGATATAGAAGAGAGATTCATAAGTAAAACCGGCTGGAAAGGAATCACTGGATATTCCCTGGAGGTGGTTACATGCCAGTGCAGTGCCCAACCAGCCAGGAAACTGGAGAGGACATGGGGGAGTGCCAGCGCCTCCTGAAAATGCAGTAATGAACGACTCATGGGAAAATGACACACTAGACATCTGAGAAATAATTCATTTATTCAGCAAGCAAAATAGACACAAATTTCTGTTCATGAGGAGCTTCTTTCTAGCTAGAATTGTATCTAGAGGGACTGTGTGGTAGCAATCAATTGTATTGACACATCCAATTATATCATTATATCTAGATAAGAACATAGAAGTAGATTATAAGATAATGGTATATAATTCTGCTAGGAAGGTAGAGAAGTGGGGACTGGGGTTGTCTGGTGATATAAGAACACTGTGTTATCTTCCACAATAGGAATTTGAGTCTTTAATGTCTTAAATTGCATAATCAAGAAATAGCGGTATAAGCATATTCCTTAGACATATGCAGGTTAATACCAGAAATGGTTAAACAATTTTGGAGAGGAAGATTCAGGAGTGGGGAGATCAAGGACTGCCACTGTTTAGCATAAGCCTTGTAGAGTATTTGATGTTCCATCCATTCGTTCACACGTTCACCAAATTTATAAGTACTTAAAGTGTGTGTCAGGCTGTATTGTAGGTACTGAGAATGCGGTAGTGAAAAAACATCAAAATTTCTGCTCTTATGGAATTTAAATTCAGAGGAGGGAGCCAGAGGTGAAGAGAGCATATTAGAGGATGAACCATGCTATGAAGACAAATTAAGGGGTCTGGGCTGGGGCTGGTGGCGGGGGTGGGGTGGGGGTGCACTTGTAAACAGAGCAGTTAAGACTGGTTTCACTGGGAGTGATATCTGAATGGGGTGAGGGGCCTTCAGGTGCAAAGGTCTGGAGGTATGAGTGGGTGGGGTAGTGGGTGGACCAGAGCTGGTCCTGAAGAATGGAAGGGAGGCTGGTAGGAAAGGAGGTCAGAAGTAAATGCTGATGTAGTGCAGATGGCTCTGTCTTGCAAAGACTCTGGCTTTTACTCTGTGTAATATGGGAAGTCATTGAAATATGTCTGTAGAGTGATTCCCTGTAATGTTAAAGAGATTTATAGACCATACATTATAAATGCTGATTTTAAATTAACAGAATAGACAACATACCACTTTTTCAAATGTGTATATCTATATTTATAATCATGATTTGAGTGGGGAAAGTAGTTATCACTGATAATACACACACAGACACATGCAGTTTTGAACTAAAAAGCTAAAGAACAAGCTAACAATGATTCAGAGTGAGACCCTAACATCTCCCAAATGGGATAAGAATCTCAGGACTCTGGAAACCCAGGCAGAGTCTAAGCAATGAGAGTTTCTTTTCATTCATGCATCCACCCAGTCCATCCATCCTTCCATCTCCGCCTCTGATCACTAGAAATTAAGAGAGCTTAGTGTCATCCAGGTACAAATATGATTAAGCCTGTTCTCTCCTCAAGGATTCACAGTCCAGACAGAGAGGCTGGCTTAGGGCTTACAGGTGGATGTACATGGAAGCACCTGGTGAAAGTGGAAAATAGGTGGGGACTGGAACAGACAACAGAATATTGCCCAACAGATGCCATCTGGCAGACATGGTGTTCTCATCACAGCAGAGTGTTACTTAGTACTGAAGCAGCTTTCACATTACTTAAAAAAATGCCTTTCAAGCCTATTCATAGCCTTCGCTTTTATTCCATGATCACTAAACAATTTTCTGATATGTAATTTAGTTGGCTCATTCATCATGAGACAAAGCTGCAATGGATAATGGAAAAGCACCAATACCACTTCCATTGTAAGTGAATAGGAAACGTTACTGAACCAAACTTGGATCCTTTTGCCCATGGGCAGTAAAGCCAATCTATGGACAGTGGGTTGTGGTGAAGGAAAGTGACCCTAATTCCCTGATGGCTTTCAGGAAAAGGTTTTTTAAAGACAGAGTGAGGGAGAGGTTTGTGGGGTACATCAACTTGACATTTTTCTGACTGGTTGGTGATGGTTTCTGACTGGGAATCAAAATCATCAATCTTCTGGTTCCAACCTGTCTGGGGTCTATTGTTTGTGGTCAATATGCTGTTAATTTCTTCCACTTGGTAGGGGTTTCATATCCATGAAATAGCTTAAGTATATGGCTCAGAGTATTGTCTATAGTCCTTGAGGAGGAACTAAAAGTCCTAGACTTTAGTGGTTAAAGTATTATTTTATCTCGCTTGATTGTTTTCCTGTGTTCCTGTGTTTTTTTCACTCTGTAACTCAGGAAAGGCTGAGGAGGCTAACGTCTTTCTACGAACAAGAAACAGACAGACATAGAGGAGTCTGTCCCAGGTAGGCCCCATAGGGTCCTGTTGGGTTACAGGATCTCTTGGTAATGGGATTTATATGAGTTCATCCCCTTAGCACCTATCAACCTTGAGCAAACTGATAAAGTCAAATATCTGAACCCTGAAGTTTGAGGACTGGACCTTTGCCTACCAATGTGTGTTGAATGAGTAAGCCTATAAAGTGCAGTGACTTTGGAAGGCTCATTCGGAAATATTCTGTCCTTATCTGCTGTCAATAATACCTACAGCCATAAATGTGTAACACTGACAGCCACATAAGGAAACACAGCACAGTAATAGCCTGTATTGTGTCCCACGAAATATACTATCTTAAGAAGGGGCTAAAACATCCCAAACTTCAATCTAGGGCTATGAAGGTGTATAGGGCTTAGGTGGTCTGGATACACTGTGAACATAGTAAGTATACAATTGGTGGTTAATAAATGAATGAATGATTGAACGAGTATGAGGGAATCTAATTTATCTGTTTTAAAGGGGAAGAAGTTTCTTGGTATTTTTCTCTTTTTAAAATCTTGGGTGCACTGGGTCATCCTTGAAATACTTGGGCTTCCCTTGTTGTGGGGCAAGGGCTTCTTGTACAGGATATTAGTTTCCCTGATCACTGATTGAACCTGTGTCCCCTGCATTGGCAGGCAGGTTTGTAACCGCTGGACTACCAGGGAAGTTCCTCTTTGTATTTTTCTTAGAAATCCTTCCTTTTTTTTGGTGTCTGTGTGTGTGTGTGAGTCGCTCAGTTGTGTCTGACTCTTTGCGAACCTGTGAACGGTAGTCCACCAGTAGGCTTCCCTGTCCATGGGATTCTCCAGGCAAGAATACTGGAGTGGGTTGCTATTTCCTTCTCCAGGGGATGTTCCCAACCCAGGGATTGAACCAGCATCTCATGTCTCCTGCATTAGCAGTTTTTTACCGCTAGTGCCACCTGGGAAGCCTGCTGCTGCTGCTGCTAAGTCGCTTCAGTTGTGTCCGACTCTGTGCGACTCCATAGACAGCAGCCCACCAGGCTCCCCCGTCCCTGGGATTCTCCAGGCAAGAATACTGGAGTGGGCCGCCATTTCCTTCTTCAATGCAGGAAAGTGAAAAGTGAAAGTGAAGTCACTCAGTCGTGTCCGACTCTTTGCGACCCCATGGACTGCAGCCTACCAGGCTCCTCCGTCCATGGAACTTTCCAGACAAGAGTACTGGAATGGGTTGCCATTGCCTTCTCTGACCTGGGAAGCCTACTGTCAATTAAAATGTATTTTGCTATGTTCTCTCTTCTACATAAGGCATTTGATTGCATGTTTCTGTAGGTAAGTGAACATAGAAGAATCATTTCATGTCAACTTTGTCCTGGGAGAGAATACAAGACCTGGAGTCAAGAGATGGAAGGTCTTATTCTGTGTTACTGCGGCCAAGTTTCTTTACCTTTCAGGAAATAATATCACTGAAGAGAATATGAATTATCTCGACTCTCAAGTCGTAAGATTTCATTTTTTGACTTTTAAAGAAGTACTGAATTTATTTACCTCTGGCTCCCTCTGCTGGGCAATTGGCTTTCTGCTGTGCTCTTATAATGAACATACAGTGTAACTAACTGTAGGATTTTCTTTTCTTTTTGTACTTAGAAATCTCCAAGCTTATATTGAATTATACCCAGACTCAAAAGAAATCCTTTGACCCAGTGGTCCCCATCCTTAAGATGGACCTTGGAATCCCCTAGAGACTTGATGCTACAGGCCAAGGATATCTGAATTCAGGCTTTTACTGTATTCAGTGTTGTGTCCTGGAGGCCGGCGCTGGCCACTGTTTCTTCAAATCTAACAACTCTGGGGACTCCCCTGGGGGTCCGGTGGTTGGGGGAACTTCCCTGCTGATTCAGTGGTAAAGAATCCACCTGCAATGCAGGAGACACAGGTTCAATCCCTGGGTTGGGAAGATCCCCTGGAGAAGAAAATGACAACCCACTACAATATTCTTGCCTCGGAAATCCTATGGGCAGAAGAACAGTCCATGGAGTAACAAAGAGTTGGACACGACTTAGTGACTAAACAACCAGTGGTTAGGACTCCAAGTTTCCACTTCAGGGGCCTGGGTGTCCAATCCTTGGCTAGGGAACTAAGATCCTGCAAACTGTGCAGTGAGGCCAACAAAACAAAACAAAACAAAACTAATCCAACAACTCAGAGGCCATGACCCTGTGTGTGTGTGTGTGTGTTTTAACCTAGGGACCATTGCCCAGTGGACCCTAAAGGAAGTATTGGATCAGCTCAGGATATGGGCACTCTACTTTTTCCAACTTGGTCCTTAAAATAAGTCTACTTGTGTAACAGGGAAGGGTTAATTTTAAATTTACACTGGATCTGCTCCCATGACTTTAACCCTATTTTGTTATAATAAACATACATAACAGCCTGCCTCAGGGAGATAACCTGAGCCTCTCACTTGTGAAGGGCTGTTAAGGAAATAAAACTAACATATTCCCCTGCCTGAGGCTTGCCATTCTAGAGGTTATTTGTAAAGACTGAACAGTCTTTTTACTTTGTTTGCTCACCTCCCCCCAATCTCTGATCCATAAAAGAGCCTGGCAACCAGGCCCTGACAGGATGGTTATTTTGAGGCACTAGCCTGTCATCTTCTTGGTCACCTGGCTCCTGAATAAAGTCTCCTCCTTGCCTCAACCCCTTGCCTCTCAGATTGACTGGCCTGTCATGTGGCAAGCGTAGTGAGTTTGAATTCAGTAACACTTGGAATTTGCTTTCTAAGGTCCTGCCGAGTTCTAAGACTGCTGTGTGACAGATAATCAGGCAATGTGAGAACATGATGTTAAAATCTCCTTTTCTCTGAAGCTCCTTTATTAGGATATTCGTGTTAAAAGGAAAAAAAAGCTAATTAAAAAATGTTTATGTATCGTGTGGAGCAGAGCTTTCTAAATTACCAAAAGCACTTTAAAATTCTAGCCTCTACTTTTCATTGGTCAGAGGAATTCAGAGGATGCCCTCAGGAAAATTTAGGCTTTCCTGTGTATCTTTGTCAGTGGTTGATGAGCTCATTGTGTTCAGGCTGTTTGTGCATAAACACTTGAATACCTGCAATTTCATAGGGTTTGACCTATTTTGAACAAAACCTTTGGTCAATATTTTATTTCAAATAAGGAAATAAGTTCTTTTGCTCATTGTTAATGGAATTGGTGTTCAATGAGCTGTTGAAAAAGGCTGTAGTTTAGTTTTTATTTTTAGTGGGGAGACAGGCTTACAGGAACCTTAATTTCATTTTGGTAGTTGTCCTTTGCTACTGTACCTGTCATACAAATTACTGAGATCTCAAGTTGCTAGGAGTAAGTCAAGGCTGTATATTGTCATCCTGCTTATTTAATGTATATGCAGAGTACATTGTGAGAAACACTGGGCTGGAGGAAGCACAAGCTGGCATCAAGATTGCTGGAAGAAATATCAATAACCTCAGATATGCAGATGACACCACCCTTATGGCAGAAAGTGAAGAAGAACTAAAGAGCCTCTTGATGAAAGTGAAAGAGGAGAGTGAAAAAGTTGGCTTAAAGCTCAACATTCAGAAAACTAAGATCATGGCATCCAGTCCCATCACTTCATGGCAAATAGATGGGGAAACAGTGGAAACAGTGGCTGACTATTTTGGGGGCTCCAAAATCACTGCAGATGCTGATTGCAGCCATGAAATTAAAAGACGCTTGCTCTTTGGGAGGAAAGTTATGACCAACCTAGACAGCATATTAAAAAGCAGAGACATTACTTTGTCCACAAAGGTCCGTCTAGTGAAGGCTGTGGTTTTTCCAGTAGTCATGTATGGATGTGAGAGTTGGACTATAAAGAAAGCTGAGCGCTGAAGAATTGATGCTTTTGAACTGTGGTGTTGGAGAAGACTCTTCAGAGTCCTTTGAACTGCAAGGAGATCCAACCAGTCCATCCTAAAGGAGACCAGTCCTGGATGTTCATTGGAAGGACTGATGCTAAAGCTGAAGCTCCAATACTTTGGCCATCTGATGCGAAGAACTGACTCATTTGAAAAGATCCTGATGCTGGGAAAGATTGAAGGCTGGTCCTCCTGAGGATAAGATGGCTGGACAGCATCACTGACTCCATGGACATAGGTTTGGGTGGACTCCGGGAATTGGTGATGGACAGAGAAGCCTGGCATACTACGTGCGGTTCATGAGGTCGCAAAGAGTCGGACACGACTGAGCGATTGAACTGAACTGAACAAGTTGCTATCCTGCTTTGGGCATGAATTGTGAAGGAATTCATTTATTTCCTCAAGAAGCTGTATGGATACCGATTTCTCAACCCGAGCCCTGATGATGTAAAAGAATACTGAGTTCAGGCCTAAATTGCCTCTGTGGCCAGCAGGGGGCGCTCTTGCCCTTCATATCGCACCACGGCTAAAGCAACTAGATTTCCAGTCCATCTAGGGAAACCTGTTTGTGAATCACCATTACTGCTCTTCCTATTCGGTTCAAATCGGCATTTTGCAAAGAGCAGCATTACTTCTCGGTGAGCTACAGTTGGTCAGTCATCTCGAAAAGCATTTGGCAAAAGTGACAATTTTAAAAGCAAAAAGCAAACTATATCCTTTATCTTGTTTTTAATTTTTTTGCCACAAGCATGAAAGACCTGCAGGAAAAGCAAATCCGTTTCCATCTTTTATTTTTTAATTATTTATTATTTTTGGTTTCGATGAGTCTTTGTTGCTGCGTGTGGGCTTTCTCTAGGTGCGGTGATCAGGGTCTAATTTTTTGTTGTGGTGTGGGCTTGTCCTTGGGGTGGCTTCTGTTGTTTCGGAGCACAGGCTTTAGGTGCAGGGGCTTCAGTAGTTGCAGCATAAAGGCTCAGTAGTTGTGACTCATGGACCCTAGAAAGTGGGCTCAGCAGTTGTGGCCCTCGGGCTTTGCTACTCTGCAGCAAGTGGAATCTTCCCAGACTAAGGATCTTGTCTCCTGCATGGGCAGGTGAGTTCTCATCCACTGTACCACCAGGGAAGTCTCTGTTTCCATCTTTTAAATTATTATACTACACCAACTATCTGGTATTCTTTAAATTGGCCGTGTTGGTGTGCAAGAGTCAAAGCCCCTCTGAGTTGTTTAGTTGCTAAGTTGTGTCCAGCTCTTTGCCACCCCATGCACTGTATAGCCTGCCAGGCTCTTCTTTCCATGGGATTTCCCAGGCAAGAATACTGGAGTGGTTTGCTATTTCCTTTTCCAGGGGATCTTCACAACCCAGGGATTGAACCTGGGTCTCCTGCATTGCAGGTGGATTCTTTACCACTGAGTCACCAGGGAAGCCCCATAGTTAACAAGAAAATAGATCAGAATATCTATCTGGTTCCAGTCCTATTTGGAATTGAAATCTGGTTCCCCTTACAACATTCCTGCCAAACATAATCGCTCTCTGCTTTGTTTTTCCTGTCTCAAAGTAGTGACCCAGAAGAGCAGAGAGGATGGTGAAAGTCCATGGAACTTTTAAAGTAGATAGCACAGCAATTTAGAAACCAGTGCTGCTGGAATTGTGAACTTTTAATCTTTTCATTCATCACGTCATTTAATCCGTATTTTAAAAGAAAGAAGCCACAGTATAAAATAACAGGCACTGACTGGCCTGAAATATCCCAGGAAAATCTGGTTTGAGATTTGTCTGGGAGTTGATCCAAGAACATTTTTCTCTCTGCCTTTTGATCTGTCGAAAGATACACAAGATACTTGGATGCCTTGAAGACATAGATGCCAGTATGGAAATAATCCCTGACAAGTTGTCTTGCAAAGGGAGCCAGCACTTACAACAGGGGATAATTGTAAAGGCAGGAACTGGAAAAAAATTTTTTTCTGCTGCTTAACTTCAAGCCCATTTTTGTACTTGTTTGTAAATGGATTTTGTCTCCTACAAGCCTGAGTGGGTTTGAGGGGAAGAGAGGTCAAACAATTGCTGCCTGCAGGTCTAATTCCTCTTCCCCTCCTCCTAACTCACCACCCCCCAACTCCACTTCTGCTAGCCGAAGGTTACTTGCCCTGTCTATGCCCTCACAGAAACATTGAGCTGACCATGGGCGTGTGTGCTAAGTCACTTCATTCGTTTTCGATTCTTTGCGACCCTATGGACGGTAGCCCACCAGGCTCCGCTTTCCATGGGATTCTCTAGGCAAGGATACTGGAGTGGGTTGCCATGCCCTCCTCCAGGGGATCTTCCTGACCCAGAGACCAAACCTGTCTCTTGTGGCTCCTGCATTGTAGGCAAATTCTTTGCCACTGAACTGACTACAGAGAAGCGGAAATGAGAAGAGTCGAAGAGAAGGAGAACCTCTGGAGGTGGTTTTTATATTGAGATGATTTTATATAAGTATATAAATGTTAGAGGTTACTTGCAGTCACTGAAATAAAGCTTGGGTGGGGGCAGGCAGGATGCAGATATCTTTGGGGCTCAAGTCTCCCCTGCTCTGGTACCCAGACAAGCAGAGCGGTGCCTTCCAGACATCATTTGGATCCTTGAAGTGTAGCAGAGACCACCTAGAAGGGTATTTCTAAAGGTGTATGGGAATAAGCCCTGAATTCTCCCCCTTACATGTTCCTGGTGGGGGAGGTGAGGCAGACCTGATTCCAAACCCTACCAGGAAGATCCCGGAAGAGAGTATTTGTGCATCAAAGCCTTGAACTCCCAGCCCTGGGCTCCACTGTCCCCCCACTTCATGTGTTTGTGTTTCCCTCTTACCCAGCCTTTGAGTGTCTCCATACCTAAAGTGCCTCAGGCTGTGGTTTTAACCCTATGCCTGCTGTAAAAATGACCCTGATGCTGGGGAAAATTGAAGGCAAAAGGAGAAGAGGGCGGCAGAGGATGAGACGGTTGGATAGCATCTCTGATTCAACGGACATGAACGCGGGCAAACTCCAGGAGATGGTGAGGGACAGGGAGACATGGTGTGCAGCAGTCCATGGGGTCGCAAACAGTGAGACACAACTTGGCAACTGAATAACAACAGCAAATGCTGTAGAAGTAGTTAGCGGGCCTGTGCTTGTCCCTGGGGGGCTTATTTCTTCCTTCTGGTTCCTGTGACTGGGGGAGGGACATCTGCTATTAGAAGGTAGCCCCACTGTGGCCTCACTCAGAACCTGATTCTGGTCACTCCACCCTCTGGTTGGCCTAGGGACAGTGTGGCTGGGGTGGTAGACGGCAGACTTGAGTGCTGTCACCTCCTCCCTTGGGTCATAGTGGCCTCAGGTGCATCTACATGAGAGGTGGGGGCAGAGGAGGAAGATATATGATACCTTGTCTCCTGTAGAGAGGTCTCTTCTAGAACCTTCTAACCACCTAACGTGGTAGAGGGAAGAAGAAAGGACAGAGTGAGAAATGGAATCACCCACATCCCCACAATAAGGTCTCTTACCTTTGTACATGCGGGAATGATTAAAGATGCTACCTCCTTCCCCAGAGCTGCTCATCCAACCCTTAGCACTATAGCAAGTGAAGTTCATAAACTTTTAGCTGACTACTGTCTGTGTGTGTATGTTAGATCTTTCTTTGGAGAACAAAAAGGTCAATAAATTTAGATTTTCCATGGCTTCCCCAAATGCTTGGATTAGTGTTTTCTTGGAATGCCCTTATTTGGTCTGTCAGTTGATTATTATTTTCGGAGGGCATTAATGACAACTCAGGTGTGATGTCTACAAAGCCCCACATTAAGGCAGCTTGCATGGCAAACCTGCCATTCAGGTAATGACAGCTGCCATCTGGAAAAACAGGCTGGGGCCTGGTGGGGGAAAGTCACATGGTAATGCCTGGATGCTTGGGAAGGGTGTGAGGCCAACTGTAGGACTTGACTTGGTGGAACTGGGCAGAAGGGTCAGGGATGGCTTTATGAAGTTTTCGTTGAGTGTGGGAGAAAATTCCAAGAGGGTGGAAAAAGCTTTACTGAAGAGACTTGCTTTATTTTTGTCTCTTAGCTCAAATCAATTTCCTTATCATGAAACCAGCAAAGGTAGTAATTAGAATGACTACCTACCATGATTATGGGTGCTAGGAATGGCAGTTGGGCAAAAGGGCTGTTTTGTATATTTTAATTTCCCTCTCTGAAGTTCTGACTTTACTAACTTCCTTGTTTTGTCTTCCTAATAGTGACTGGCTCCATAGTAGTCACATGTTAGGAACGTCATAAATATTTCTTGATTGGTTCTTATTCCAATTCATGTGCGAATTCTTGAAAACAGAGACAATAACATCAATAACAATGAAAGCAACCAGTCTAAGCTGGGTTAGTTTAGTGTGGAACAGGACATCATTTCACAGAGTTGTTGGTTTCCTTAAAACTTCAGACATCATTTAGTTCTCTGAATAAAAGAATGGTCCTCAAAGATTATTTAGGAAGAATTTTGTAAGTGGATATTCATATGTAAATAGTGGCATACTTGTTATTGCCATGTTTGCTAAAGCATGCTAACAGACAGTGTTGACAAGGCATTTTGCATCCTCATCAGTGATTCTGGGGAGTGGTCTGCCTTTCAGGTCTTGTGCTAATATACTGATGCCAGAAATAATTTGGGACAAGGTGAAGGATCACCTTAAGTTTCCAGACTATTCTGTTTTCTACTCTTGACTAGAACCAAGAAACACCTTCCTTCAAGCCCTCACTTAGTGCTCCTGTAAGCTTCACTCACTTTGAGAAAAACAGTGCTAATAGGATTCTAATGGTGCTACCTTTCCTGCATGAAATCTATTGAGACAGCTTAAAGATAAGACTTTCAGTCTAGGGGATAGACTGACATGGATTTAATGCATATCTATAAATGCCTCCAGGTGTGGTTCATAAATCAGCAGCCTCAGCATCATCTGGGAACTTGTAAAAAATGCAGAATCTTAGGCCCCTAACCAAGACCTACTAGAAACCCAGATCTGCATTTGTAATAAGAGTTCCATGTTATAGGTATGAACATTAAGATTTAAGAGGCACTGATATATATATATATATCATTGTTATATATGTGTTTTATATATATATAAAACTTGAGATTAGATATTGACTCCCAAACTACTACTTCCTAGAGTGTTGGAAATCCTTACAGCATATTTTTGTGATGGGACTCTGGATAAAATATTTCCAACAGATGACTCTTGAACATATTCTGACTATGGCCCAGCCATCATGACCATCTTATCTTTATCCTTCTCTTTTTTTCTCATTCTCTGAAAATAGGGGGAGAGATATTTTTGGTAGAAAGTAGGAGTGAGTATAAGGTTAGACTAAGGGGTGAGGTTCTCTGGTTTTGGAACTTGCTAGCTCCTCTCTGGTGTTGACTAGTAGGTTTTAGGCGAGTTACGAGAGTACCTCTAGTGCACAGAGGAGTGAACGCTTCAAGATTTGGGTAACAGGAAGGGAGCTCTCAGGTAAAAAAACTCTGTTCCTGCCTAGTCCTGGGTATTTCTAACTCCTGTGTATTATTTTAGTACCATGCCTATTCAGATTTCTTATCCATGGACCCTCACCTTAGATAAAAACCATCAGCAAGAGTTCATCAAAGCATGTTGCCTCTGTCTAGGTTTTACATAGCTCTTTAGCAACAATTTTTGACTTTGTGCAACACGGTAGAAAGAATCCTGGGTACAAATGATGGTGTCATCATTTTTAGCTATGTGACCACAGGTCAATTAGTTCACTCCATTTGAGTCCCAGTTTCCTCAACTCTAAAATGAGGGTGATAATACCTTACAGGGTTGTGATAAGAGTTAAATGAGGCTAAAACTTGCAAAACTCCGTCAACAAGAGTTGTTACTGTTAAAATTTTTTAAAATATGTGTGTGTATGTATGTCACATATATGAGTGTTGGGCATGCATACCTTAAAAATTAGCATAAAGTAGCTTGTAGTTTTTAATCTTGGTGGCTCAGTGGTAAAGAATCTGCCTGCCAGTGCAGGAGTTCAACCCCTGGGTTAGGAAGATTCCCTGGAGGAGGAAATGACAACCCATTCCTGTATTTTTGCCAGGAAAATCCCATGGACAGAGGAACCTACAGGTACAGTCTATGGGATCACGAAAGAGTTGGATACAGCTTAGTGACTCAGGTTTTTAGATGGCTCCTAATTTAAATTTCAAAGAGAACTTGTGGTGAGTAGGATAGTCCAGGTACTGGTGTGACTAACACACACACACATGCAGACCTCTTTAATAAAAATCTTAAGTATGGTTAGGTTATCAGACAGTGAAGTGTGTCAGAGACAATCTTCTTTTCCTTTTTTGCATGAGCTCACTGCAAATATATTTTAGAAACCCTCTAATCCTCTTCAGGAAGATGGTGACAAGTAGATGTTGTAATGGAATAAGTGAGATGCAGAGTGAGTCACACACAGGAATGATCCCAGGCATCTAGGAAGTTGGAGAACCAATGCTGTTATGATACACAAATAACCAACCAAACACTTCAGGGTACCTATCTGTCTAGCCAACCAAAAATCTTTTTTTTTTTTTTTTTTACTGTTAGGCCAGATACAAGTATAGTATTTAATGTTCAGCATTGTGAAAAAAAAATGCCTAGAATGAATGGACAATATTCTAGGGTCTTAATGACTTAAAAACTTAAACTTGATGATTGTGATCATCTTAATCTGTATAGGCCTTGATAGTTTCTTGGTGAAGGAGGGCTTTGCTTTACCTACACTGAAAACAGATGACCTTTCAGAGAAACTCTTGATCTGTGTCATACTTACTGTAATCATAAGTATTTAGAGAGAAGTTGCTAATGTCCCTGGAATGAGGAACATAAACACAGAGTTGGAAGGAACTGAAACTCAAAGATATGATGGAAAAGAATTTACCTGGGTATCCTGACATGCTCCTTTCTGGGTTGGACTTACACTGCTTGGTCCCGCATATGTGAAGAGACACAGAGGGAAGCTGGGAAGATACTTGAGCATTGGCTTTACTCTGTCCCATCTTTGAAGAGGGAAGACTTTGGCTTTTTTTGAAAGCTCTGGTGCTTCACCTATGGTTATTGGACCAGGACTTCTGTAGAGATCCATTTCAACGTTAAAATGATTAAAAAGGAAAGTTGGGTGGGATGCTAATAGACTAGTTTCATTTATTTATTTGCATTAAACTTTTTGTTGTGTATTGGAGTGTAGCTGATTAATGATGCTATGATAATTTCAGGTAGACAGAACACAGACTCAGCCATACGTATACATGTATCCATTTTTCCCCAAACTCCCCTTCCATCCAGGCTGCCACATAACATTGCTAATGGACTAGCTTTAAGTCAGATTTGTCCCTGAGCAAATAATAGACTCTTCTATTTTAAATACTGTTTTGTTTATCCACTGCTGCATGAAAAACTACCCCAACGGATACTGGCTTTAAACAACAGCTGTTCTATCTTTTCATAATTCTATGAAAGACTTTATTTTCTTGGGCTCCAAAATCACTGCAGATGGTGACTGCAGTGATTAATGAAATTAAAAGATGCTTGCTTCTTGGAAGAAAATCTCTGACCAACCTAGACAGCATATTAACAAGCAAGATATTACTTTGTCAACAAAGGTCCATCTAGTTAGAGCTATGGTTTTTCCAGTAGTCATGTATGGTTGTGAGAGTTGTGCCATAAAGAAAACTGAACGCTGAAGAATTGATGCTTTTGAACGGTGGTGTTGGAAAAGACTCTTGAGACTTCCTTGGACTACAGGGAGATCCAACCAGTCCATCCTAAAAGGAAATCAGTCCTGAATATTCATTGGAAGGACTGATGCTGAAGTTGAAGCTCCAATACTTTGGCCACCTGATGCGAAGAACTGACTCCTTGGAAAAGACCCTGATGCTGGAAAAGATTGAGGGCAGGAGGAGAAGTGGACAACAGAGGATGAGATGGTTGGATGGCATCACCGACTTGATGGACATGAATTTGAGCAAGCTTTGGGAATTGGTGATGGCCAGGGAAGCCTTGCATGCTGCAGTCCATGGGGTCGACTGAGTGACTGAACTGAACTGAACAAGTAATTAATTCTCATGAGAGTATTAAAAAATTAGAAATATGGGAAGCATACAAACAAATACAAAAGCACTTGAAGCAACTAAAGCAATAAGTTCTCAAACTCGGTTGTACATTGTAATTACCTGGGAATCTTTAAAATATATGGATGCCTGTATTCTAACCTTCAAAAAACTTGATTTAACTGATCTATAAGTTATCTGAGTATTAGAATTTTTTAATCTCCACAGTTGATCCTAAGGTGCAGCCAAGTTTGAGAACCTCTGTGCTAAAGTAACTTTCTCATGTCCCTTTCTCTTACCTACCTTTTCCCACCATAATTTGTGATTCATCTTCTTGCTCTTCTCTCAGCTTTATGACCTTTCTACCAGTATAAAATTGCTACATTCCTTAATAATGAATTTTTATGGAGTTTAGTTTCCAATTTCACACATCATTAACGGGGTAGGTATATAAAAACATTAATGGAAAAATGAGCTTTTAGTCAAGGCATGCATTTGACTGGACTGAAAAATATTAAGTGGATCTATCCACTCAACCGTGTTATTATGGTACCATTGGAAAACACGTTGACATAAATATTCCCAAATAATGCTAGATACATCTGATACATCTATGGATTAGCCAAGTATTTCTTTAACTGGATTTTGGATAATGGAATAGCTGCTATTTACTTGAAGTGTTCCTGTAATGGAAACAATAGAATTTGTTACCGACTCTTTTATGTGGATTGGGTGTGCGTGGGTCAAAACCAAATACAAATGAAAACTTCTCAGTTGGCAACTTGCCTGAACCTACAGGCACTAATCAGTTTGTAATGGGTATTTTGAAATATTTTTGGACTTACTCAGATGTGTGAGAGAGGTTATTCTATGTTACCTAGAGTCGAAACTTATGCAATTGTCTCTTTACTCAGGAAAACGGTTTAATTCCTCTCTACTTGTCTGAAAAATTTATATGTTGAAATCTTACCCCCGCCCCCCAAAGGTGATGGTTTTAGAAGGTGAGGTCTTTGGGAGGCATTTAGTTCATGAGGGTGGAGGCTCTGTGAATGGGATTAACGATCTTAGAAAAGAGACTTCACAGAGTTCCCAAGTCCCTTCCATCATGGGAGGGTATAGGCTATGAACCAGGAAGTGAACCTTCCCCAGAATGCAACCCTGCTGGTGCCTTGGCCTGGGACATCCCAGCATCCAGAGCTGTGAGGAATAAATTTCTGTTGTTTTTATAAGCCATTCAATCTGTGGTATTCTGTTACAGCAGCCTGAATAGAGTAAGGCAAGAGCAATTCTTTATCAATAGGCTGACCAAGCACTCCAGTTTGCCTGGGACTAAGGGGTTTCCTGAATAAACCAGGATGAGTTGGTTCACCTTAATTGGTACAGAGAAAATGAATACTTTGGGAGTATTTTAGCTGCTTGATTGAAAATTATCCTTTTTTTTTAATTAAAAATATTTATTTGTTTGGCTGTGTTTGATCTTAGTTGCAGCAGGTGGAATCGTTTTTGTATCATGTGCGATCTTTCACTGGGGTATGTGGACTCTAGTTGTGGCTTGCAGGGTCAGCAGTTGCAGAGCATGGGCTTCAGAGCACGCGGGCCTTAGTAGCTGTGCCATGCGGGCTTAGTTGCTCAGCAGCACGTGGGATCTTAGGTCTCTGGCAGGGATTGAACCTGTGTCTCCTGCCTTGCAAGGAGGATTCTTAACCACTGGACCACCAGGGAAGTCCTGAAAAATTATTCTTATGTTTTGATTTATGACTACCAAATCTTATGTAAACGATAACAGTTAATGTAAGGTTAGTTGATTATTCTCTGGGGCTCGTATTAAAACTTTACCTTCAGCTTGTCATCTTGCCTTTTAAATATTTCTTCAAAAGATTTTGCTAGCACTGCTAAATTTCACCTTGAGAAAATAAGTATATTTTATGTCTAATATCTAGATTTAAAAAAAGAGATAATGTCTAAAATAGCAGAGTGAATTGATGCTAAAGTAGAGAAAAAATTAATTTTAAGTTATGCCTTGAGACTATAATACCCTGTTAACATGAAGAAGTTCTCCTAGTATAATGAAATAGAAAAAGAGGACTAATATAGTTTAATATGGGTCTTTTCTTGTGCCCCTCAAATCATCAAAATTTGCACAGAGAAGTATTGCACAAAAATTCATTGAAGATATTATAAATTGGTTATTTTTGAAATTCTTGGAAGTAATCACACAGTAAAGATAAATTATAGTTTTACCCCAGGGAATTAACAAATTTCATTTAAACCAATGATACATTTTTGCAATCATGTGATTATCCTGGATTCCTTTTGCCTAATTTCAAATTGTTAAGGGTTGATTTTCTATTCTTTGGAATAGAAATCAGAAAATACCAATTATTGCCTTAAAGGGAAGACTAATCCAGTTATAACACATGCCCAGGTCAGAAAAAAATCAAAAGCAATCCTTTCCAAGGGAGTATTCAAACATAGAGACAAAAAGTATTCAGGGCATTGCCAAAGTGTTAGATGAACATGGAACTAAATGTACTTTTAGGTTAACAACTGGACATGGAGTCTAGAGGCTCAGATCTAGATCCAACTGCAATAATCCAGTGAGTGTTTGGGTCCGTGCTTTTACTGTCTGGGTCTTAGTTTATTTGTCTGTAAAGTGGGATAGTTTGACTAGTCCATGCCTGTATAGTGCTGTGCTTAGTCAGTCATATCTGCTGTTTGTGATCCTTTGGACTGTAGCCCACCAGGTTCTTCTGTCCATGGGGATTCTCCAGGCAAGAATACTGGAGTAGGTTGCCATGCCCTCCTCTAGGGGATCTTCCCAACCCAGGGATCGAACCCAGGTCTCCTCCATTGTAGGCTGATTCTTTACCAGCTGAGTTTCCAGGGAAGGCTTCTCCGGTAGCTCAAATGGTAAAGCCCATGCCTATGGTCCATTGAATTGTTAATATCCTGTTGTTTCATGAATGGCCTTCTGATGATGTCTTAGTGAATATGTGGGTTTCTGTCTTCCTTTTCTCCAGAGTTGCTCCCCTGTGTCAGCCTTGGACTAGCAGCTCACACAGCTAAAATCTGAGAAAAAGACATCTTCTTCGGGGGCAGAGGTGCCTGTCTTCTTTAGTCCTTACTACACCTCGGCATAATATTCTGGATCCTAGTGTTTGCAACTAAGATTTTGGATGAGTTGTTTCCCCTTTTAGAGTCTCAGTATCTATCTGTAATGAGGATTTTCCCCCCTGAATTTCCTTTTCTAGTTTTAACTCTTTTAGGCGCTGAAGCTGTTCATTCATTCATCTGTGAGATAGAATAGTTTTTGGTCATCTCAGTGTGAGGCCTTTCTGGGCGTTCCTTTCTCTATCCCTGCCCCACTCCCACTTTCCTGATGGAAGAAGTCTAGAGATCTCAGAGAGCCTTGTGAACCACATCTTGTCCCTTGGCTGCAGGTAACAATTCTGCCCACTGTTTGCTGCAAACACCTTCAGAGCATTAAGGTCCCTGTTGCTTTTTCATGGACAATGCTCTGAGGAACCATTTTTAGGATAAAGAGGTCTTGTCAAGACAAGACGGACCTTATCTTGAGGTCTTGTCTTGCCTTATGATATTTTTAAAAAAAGGACATGATGCAGCTGGTGTGGAGTTTTATTGGTTATAAAACATGTACAATGATGGGAATCTGACAACTGTAGTAGTAAAGTAGAGCTCTGAGCTCATGAACTCATACTTTAATTGAAAAAGTGCAGCAATATATGAAGATTGTTATGGTGAGATTGTTACAGAGAAAAAAAGTTTCTGAGTTTGTTAACTCCAAGGAAACCTCTTAGAATTCACCTGAGCAAGGACTTTCCATTGAGGGGAAATAGTTTTTACAACAGGCAGAAATTTTTATTGGCCTCACTTGTACTTTCAGATCTCATTCACTTGAGAAAGAATTATTCTTCCATTGATGCTCTCCTGTGTGATGGCCTTGATCTTTGGAGCTGCAGATTAAAAAAAAAAAGCAACAAAGAGGTCACTGCCATGCTCTCTCCACCATCTGAACTGCAGTCCTTTCCAGGTTCCTGTTCTCAGCACCCAAAGGCTCTCTGTGCTTTCCAAAATGATCACTAAGCAATATGGTGGGATCTAATGGAGTTGGTGATGGACAGGGAGGCCTGGCGTCCTGTGGTTCATGGGGTCGCAAAGAGTCGGACATGACTGAGCGACTGAACTGAACTGAACTGAATGGAGTGAAAAAAGATCTTACCAAGGAAGATTTTCCTCCCACCTTCTAGGAAATGAGGATATCGGGACAGTGTCACTTTCTAGAGCTCAAGACCTTCATCCCAAGTGTTCCTGATACAGAATCTAGTATTTGACCTCAAGTGCTGGAGGGGTCCTTTCTGCTTATATGGGCTTTGAGCACTTGCATCATAGATTCTATGAACTTACAGAGCCTTAAATCCCATTCTGGGGACCTCATTTTAAGATCTAGAGAGTATGCCATATGAAAGATCATGAGAAGCCAGGAATGTTAATCATGGTCACTGTTTTCAAAGGTAAGATTTATTTGAATAAGTGCTTTGTTGATGCATCAATTCACCGATTCTAGACAAGAGGGAAGAATTGAAACCAGTAACAGAGATCCAGGGAGAACTTTGTTAAAGTCGAGGTTCTCCAATAGTAGATTGTCCACCCTCTCCAGTAATGTGTTCCCTGTCCCTGGACATGACCAAAGAGAGGCTGAAGGACTATGTGTTGGGATCTTGCCGAAGGATGGCAATGAAGCCAGCTGTTCTGTGATGGTTACTTGGACTCTCAGCCCCGAACCTTTAATGCCTTAGAGCATTTTATCATAAACTAATCAGAAAGTGCCACCTGTCCCAGACTGTGACTTCTTAAACTTTTCTGTGAGATGTTAAATGTAATCTGAGAAAATAGGGTTCCCCGGTCAAAGGTATTTGGGAACACTGTGCTGAACAGAATAAATTTTGTTGTGGTTTCTTTCTTTTTCTTCCCTGCAGCAGTATTTGTTCCATCTTCAGTGCTGAAACGTAGCCTGATTCTTCACCAATAGGATAGTGGTGCATAGTATTCCCAGCCATACTGGGTCACAGAACACATCTTTTTATAATACACAGTTAAAATCTCATGGGATGCTAGTGTTCAACAGAATGTAGTTTGGGAAATTATGTGACATCATTTTTTTTCTTAATCTCCTAGGAGTTTGGCCAGCAGTCTCCATAACTTAATTGTTGTTGTCCAGTCACTAAGTTGTGTCTGACTCTTTGCAACCCCATGGACTGCAGTGTGCCAGGCTCCCCTGTCCTTCATTATCTCCTGAATTTTATTCAGATTCATGTCCATTGAGCCCATAATTTAATAGAGATATAATAATATCACTGATTTTTTTTCATCTACTTTACTGCTGGCAAAGAGCTCATATATATGTATATATATATATATGTATATATATGTGTGTATATATATATATATTGTTTAAGACAATATTGAGAGCTCACTTGGTTCAGCCATATCTAGTTTAAGTTGATTCAATATTCCTGGCCATTTGGCAGTAAAGTAAAAACTGAACAAAGAACATTCAGCAGTATACGAGAGAGTATGACTACTGAAGGATGGATAAATGTGCCAATTCATAAAAAAAAAGTAGATTCAAACAATGAAAGAGTATTTTTTACCTTTGACGTTTGACTTAGATTCTTCCATTTTCCTATAAAAGTGATAAAGGCTCATTTTAGTATTAGCAACAATCATAAAAACTTCTCAAGATGAACTAACTTCCTTTGCCTGTTGGTACATTCATAGCTCTTTAATGAGGATAATTGTTTGAGTTCTGTAGTTTCAAGGTCAGGAGTTCATGGGAGAACCCTCCTGGACCCGAAAGGCAGTGAGTACTGCCTCCCACTAACCCTGGGGGCGGGAGAAATCAGCTGAGTCACCGCCATCCTTTCAGCCAGCGGCAGGCTTTGCCTCCCTGGGATCCTTTCCCGGCTCTGCCTCTGAAGTATGAAACCCCTGGGCTTTTCAGACTGTTTTGAGTTTGGTCCAATAACACTTATGTACTAAAAAAATTCTAACTTTTTCTCTTGGGTCATAGAACGTATGTGCCCTTTTGTGGACAGCTATACCAAAAGTAGTCAGAGATTCCAGATGAAAAAATCTGGACATCTCAGTCTGAGTCTTTTCCTGCTGTTGGAGTCCTCAATCCTTTTTTCCTTTTTGAGCCAAAATTGGGTGCATTCCCACTGGGAAACACTGTAGCCAAACTTTCTTCATTGTTTGTTTCTAGAGATATAAAATATTAAGTGAAACTGTTGACTTCAGATCTTAGTGTCCTGGGAATAGCAGTTGATGAATTCATGCTTCCTACTTAATGGAATACAACCTGATCTAAGTAGCTACAGAAGAAATTCAGCATAAGCCTTTCTTTTTCTACATGGATGATGGCTAACAGGACCATAAGGTACATGAATGTACACAAGGGTGGATACGCT